>NC_090444.1:449969857-450270135 GCF_031143425.1 Pleurodeles waltl
CCCCTTCATAAGCTGCTTTTATTAGGTCTAATCTTTGGTTTTGGTTGGGGATCACATGACCACCCGCCTCTGGTAATGTGATGAATGCAACATTTTGAGTACCTAGATGGTAGGAATATTTGGTGGTATACGCCTTTGGCAAGTGCTTGCTGTCAGCCGAAGCTTTCACAGCAGCCAGTGTTTCATCATCCAACCTCATTCTAGAATGAGTAACTGCAGCAACAAAAGCTGTGTCTACTGCTGATGTGGCTGCTTCAACAGCCAAAGTGTTTCCTGCAACATGTATTCGTACATGTTGGTGACCCATTGTATGTACTACATGGATATTTGTCAGTGTCTCTTTTAGATCTGCTACCTTCCCACACAGGAGTCTGTGTTTTTCTTTTGAATATGTGAACCCATTCTGGTGCCAGTAATGCGGGTATTTATTTAAGGACTGGACATAATAAAATGAATCACACACAATCAGTGTTAGAAGGTCAGGATCCATCTGCTCCAGTGCCAATAATAGAGCTTTAAGCTCTGCAAATTGTGCTCTGTAGTCCCCTAAGTTCTGCGTATATTTGTTTTGGGGTGGAACTTGCCATCCCTCATGAATCCACTCACAGCCGTGCAAGAGGTGAAGTATTGTTGTTTAGTGCACACCACTAGTTGTGCTGAACCATCAGTGTAGATTATCATCTGATATTGATCAAGAGGCGTTCGGTCTTCAAGTTTATATTGAAGGAACTTGTCTCTGAAATTTTGAATCAAAAACATAATCAACATCAGTGGCGGTCAGAGAGGTGGCCTAGTGAATCCAACGTGGATGTAATGCTTTTGCATTTGGAACGTTGGCTTTTGTCAAAGCCTATAAGGCTTTGACAAAAGCCAACATCACAACAATGCCAAAGGGTCACAACAATGCTTTTCCCCTGGGCTAGAGGTCTCTCTTTAATGACAGCCATCTGGACAGCAGACAGAATTTTCTCAGTGGGAGCAAAGCATTGTTCAACTTTTGAATACAAATGTGATTTGTATGCTATGGGGACAGTATCACCTTCATTGAATGTTACATAGGTGAACCCAATGGCACTAGCAATTACTATGATAATCAAGTTTGTTTTATTATCACGTGTGTAAATGTTTTGCTTCAAGCATATCCTGCTGTAATGCTCTGAGAATGTATGTGTTCAAGCGTCCAATGTTTGCTTGAAAAGTCTGGATGTATCAAGTCGTAAAGTGGTTTTATACATTATGCATAATATGGAATGTATGTTCTGCCAAAATTGAAAAAGTCCAATAATGATTTAGCTTTTTAATTGTAGTTGCTGGTTTTAATTGTGCACACCTTTCTAGAAAATGGGGCACCAGGCCGTTTCCTCCATCTGATAACGTGTATCCCAAAACCAGGACATTGAAAAAGACTATTTTTGTTTTCTTGAAATTAAATTTGCAGCCTATTTCAGCAAAAAAAAAAAACACAATGCAGTCCATCCGTCTTAGGTGTGTGACCAGGTTGTCATCTGTTTGATTGATATTAGATACATAGGACAATACCTCAGGGTCAATGTTGTGTAGTATAGATGTTACATGTGCTAAGAACAGTCCAGGACTGTTCCTGTACCCTTGTGGGAGTCGAATAAATTTTCTCTATGAGCCTAGTGCACTGAAGTCAGATGTCTGCTTTCAGGTGCTATATTCTGGCAAAAAAAAAACATTGGAAATATCCAAGGTAGTTTTGTCTTTTTTGCGTACTAGATTGTTGATAAGTGCTGTGCTGTGTGCATTTTGTATAGTAAATGTGCAGGTGTGACTGTTTAAACGTTTTTAGTTTAAGACTATTCTGTATTAATTGTCCAGCATAACAGAGAGTTGATCACTGGTGGTACGCAGAGTTCTATTACAATCTGGTACTCAAGTTGTGTGAGTATTTCTCTCATTGGTGCTTTAGCCTCATGTTTAAGGGGGTATTGTGGTTCTGGAAGTGACGTTGATCTTACTGTTATTGTGTAGTAGAGTGAAACTTTGTCCCATCCTACATGGTTGTGATACAGCGCAAGGGCTTGTACCAATGTCCAAACTTCTGCATGAGTCTCTCTTAATTCTTCAGGATCTAGGACTGAGAAAGATGGCATAATGACATCTTCCCCGTGTGGGAGTTTACAGACAAGTGGCCAATCATTTTCTGGCAATAGGATGTCATAATATAACGTTAATATTTCCCAAAATGTTACTTTAATTGTACACTCTATGTTTCCCTAAATTTGTATTTACATTTTGTAAATCCTGTCTGGAGGTGGGGACTGGCATGTCCACAGTTTTGACCTCTAAAATGTTGTTAGTTGCTGGCACATCCAGAAGCTGTTGAAGATTCCTGCGAACTACTGTGACCTCTGCCGCACTGTATAGCGGGGTCAGTGCCTATGCCTTGTTGTTCAGTAAAGTTCTCATTATGTGTGGCATTTCTAGCCAATATTTCTGCCACTTTTTTCTTTTTAAATTGTGCTTTCTTTTGGGGAGGTTTCTTTTCCATGTTTATGGGAAGGTTCAGATGAGCATTGTAAATCTTTTCTCGGTTTCACATACTCACTTTGTTGTTCAGAACGTCCGCCTCTCTACCTTGTAATTGTGGTTTACCTGATCTAGCTCCCAAACTATCCTGACCTATACTAGAATAGGTCCCAGCGTTAATCTTTGGCAGTTCACATTCTTCATCTTGTACAGCAACATCCCCCAGCTGCTGGCGTACTGCTACTGTTTCCCCTTTAAAGTCACTTAATATCATTGAGGATACTGTGGCAAAGTTGCCCATTAATTTCATTCCCAGATCTAGGGCTGGGACAGCCCCATATTCGTCCTGAATTTGTTTTAATACTTCTGGGAGATTGATAAGTATTGGTGTACCATGTGTGGCTTTGCGGAGTGCAGCTAAAACTGCACCCCAAGTGGTGCAGTTGTCCACTGAGGGAACCATCCGAAATGGCAAGCACATTGAGAGCATTTTGAGTTTATCTTGGGGTCCCATATGGCTAGACACTGCTTCCAAGGTGCTAATTCTTTGTACTAATCAAAACAGAATCTCTTCACGTTTGGTGGGTACTTTACCCATAATTGAATGTGCAGTAGCAGGATTAATACCCACTATGGCCACAAGTGGTTGCGCAGGAGCAGCCTCTGCTTGCACTAATTTATGCCTTGCTGGGATGGTGTTTAAAATCTGCATTACAAATTGTAATAGTCATCTATATATTTCTACTAAATTAGTATGCAAGCAGCATACATCTGCTACTGTCATTGTACCTATATTAGGGTGTGGTGCATAAGTAGCAAATTCCTGGCCATGTATGTTCATCATTACTTAAAGGACCTAGTCTAACATTCTGTGGAACATGTGGTAGGGCCCCATCAAGCCAATTATGGTGTTCTTGATAAGATAGGGATCTTTCTAAATATGCGTGTGGTCTATATTGTGCAGGTACATTTGCTGGATTGTAATGATAAAATGTATGTGTGTTCCCATCTGCTGCTGGAAAGGTGACCCAAGAGTAAAATAATTCTGTTCTGTATGCTGTGTGGCCTTAATGACAAATGTTACCTCTCCTCCCCCTTCGGTGAGACACTTTTTTAAGTGTGTTGCGAGAGGGAGTCTTCTGTTTGCTGCAACTATGACTCTGCTTTGGTCTGACATTTTTTTTACGTGGAATTAAGTTCAGAGGTAGAAATACAAATTGAGCAGTTCCTTTTAAAGGTTCAAGCTTGAGCAACCTATAGCATCCATAGGCATTACCTATCTAGCTGAGGTGAATATTCCCTAATACCATGGAAGTCTCTGTATAAGGTAATTAGGGTTCCTTTTGCACATAATGAGACAGAGATACGTGGGAGATCTGTAAAGTCAGTGCCTAACCAATGTTGGTGGAGCTATGTTTTAGGACTCCCATTGTAGTAACAAGACTGCTGGATTTTGGGCGGCAGCATCACCGAGTGTGGGGGACTGAGTCTGATCCCACACCATGTGACATCTGTTGACCTAAGTCTTTTGGCTAGCTAGCACCTCACCAGTACCAGATTTAGAAGTGAGTTGTGGCAGCCTATAGCATGACACTGGACTCCTCAGGGAAGTCATTGTTGAACAGATCATACCCCTTTCTCTCTTTTAGACAAGCAACATACATGCAAAGACAAAACAGAAGCAGGATCTTGGTTCAATAGTTTTATTGAAGCAACTGCATTCTATGTAAGAAGACACGAATTGCGATTATGAGGGTATTGAAACACAACACTATTACAGCAGTGACCAGGAAAATGAGAAACAGAAAGAATCCCACTATATTGTCAAAATAGTGTGTCTAAAATCCCTATATATACTACTAGGTTTCTACATGAGAGCACATAGCAGTGGTTGCCCTAATCCGCCTTTCTGGTCCCGGGAAGGAAGCCCAATACACATACCTGTGTTCAGCGGTAAAGAAGAGGTCTGTTAGTCTGCTGGGAGTCCTCCCAAGTGGACGAAGAAGCATAGAGTTTCAGAAGAAACTACAACAACGTGCATTGTAAGATAATTAGGTTCTGAGAACAACAGGTGAAATGTTGTGCAAAGAAATTAAAACAAATTCTGCATGGAACTGATAAAATAATAAAACATCTCCACTAAAATGAAGCCTTGCTAAAATAATAAGAGGAACAAAATGACAAGTGAGTAAGGGCCAGATGTAGGTAGGAAAAAAAATAGCGAGTCGGAAATTGCGATTCAATGCAAATCACAATTTCCGACTCGCAAAATGGGATCCAAGAAAAAAGTGCGACACCAACTTGCGACTCGCAAATGATGTCGCACCGCATTTTGCGAGTTCGCTTCTAGCGAGGTCACTTTTTGCGACCTCGCTAAAAGCGAACTCACAATTTGCGAGTAGGGTGTCGCAAATTGCGACTGGCCCGCAAATTGCCTGCAGGTGCAGCACAACAGTTTGGAAATTCACTTCCTGGCTCTTGGTGATGACATCAGAACCAGGAAGTCATCAAATGCCCCTGGGAGGAGGGAGGACCACACCCTTTCCAAACTGCTGTGCAACACCCAGGAGAGAGGACCTGCTGCTACAATGGAGGAAACAGGCAGTGCAGGGAGAAGAAGAAAACTGAAGTTTTCTGACAAAGAACTGGAGGTGCTCACAGAGGAATGCTGCCAGCACCATGACAAACTGTTTGGGAAGGCAGCCCTGAGTGTCCCAGACACAGAAAAAAAGAAAATTTGGTAGCAAATCCAGGACCAGATTAATGCCGCACCCTGGAGGAAATCAAGAAAAGGTGGTATGACCTGCGCTCAAGGACAAAGGAGAGGGTAGCAGAGCGGCTCAGAAAAATGAGGGGCACCGGAGGAGGCCCATCCACCGTCCCACCACCCACAGCCATGGAAACAATGGTGGAGCAGACCCTGGAGCCTGAGGCCGTACTCTGAATTTGAGAAGTGGACAGTTCTGCACCAGGGACATCCAAAAATGAGTACCATGAGATATGTATTCACACCTACAAATGCAGTATCCACACTCTCCAAGTACACAGCAGCAGGCACAACCAGACTAGCTCCATTCCAGTCTAGCAACCACTAGAATAGTGCATTATGGGCAATGTAGTACAGTAGTCAGCATATAGGCAAATGTTTATTATGAGACATAAAACAGATGTGTGAGACTGACAGTGTATTCCCTATGTCCCACAGGTCTCCCACAAGACACCCCCAGCAGCGACAACAGGCAGGGAGAAGACAACAGGCCAGAGACAGTGCAGGAGGCTGCAGCAGAAATTCCTGGGCCCAGCAGTCCTCTCAGGAACAAGAGCAGGAAATGGGGGAAGCTGATACGACCCCTTGCCCCAGCCCCACAGCAAGTCGTCCAGAGCCAGCAGCACGACAAAGGCGCAAACACAGACGCAGAGTACTGGCAGTGCCCCAGGAGGAGATAGGGGAGGCAGGAATTTCAGGAATAGAGGCATCCCTCCTTAACTGTCAGCACCTGCAAAACAGACAATTGAGGTCAATCTCAAATACATTGCACAGGATGGAGAGCAACATGACCATTGGCCTGGCTGAAGTGATCACGCAGTTCACTAGACTGAATGAAAATGTGGGGGATCTCACCCAGGCCATCCGCCAACTTGTGACGGAACTGGCAAAGCGCAAGGCGCAGGGAGTGCCACAAAGTGGCACGCTTTGACTGCATGGCAGCTTCAATTGGGCGTCTTGCAACAAACATTACTGGCCTGTCTAGACGGACAGTGAGTTTACAGGTAGAACTTGGCCACTTTGCGGGGGATGTGGCACGTGGACTTGACCGCATCAGCCACGCAGTGGACTTGATGGAAGCTAGGCAGGTGGCAAGGGTCACAGGTGAGACCCCTCAGGACAGTGAGGAGGGGTCCACAATAAATAGTGTGTCTGCCAGTGACTCCCGTGTGCTGAGGAATGCAAGTGCACAGCAGGGGTCAGCTGACCCACCTGGGATGAGCCATGCTGGGCGCACAATGAGGAGGGTGTAAGCCATCAGACAGCATGAGTCCTGAGGCACATGATGTTAATGTGTCCTCATTACATTTGGACATGTACAGACTTTAACGGATAGCACTTTTCTTTCATCATTTAGTTTACTAATAAAAAGGTTTTGGTTGTTCCACTACACAACTGGGCTCTGTTTGTCTGACATCAGTGAGCATGGTGACAGTTGCCACGTACCTGCCAAAGTATTGGGTTGCAATGTGGTCCCGTCTCTGTCTGCCTTGATTTGCAATGCTTCTATCACCAGGCTGTCGGTGTGGTAGCTCTTGCTCCTCATCCTCCAAATCTGTGTCTTCAGGGGTGAGATGTAGTCCACGTCTGGTGGCAATGTTGTGTAGGAGTGCACATGCGCCAACGATCTTGAATGCTGTTTCTGGGGCATACTGGAGCGCACCTCCACTTTTGTGGAGGCATCTGAATCTTGCCTTTAACAATCCAAAGGTCCTCTTGATGACAGTTCTGGTCCGCCGATGGGCACTGTTATATCGCCTCTCGTTCTCATTGCCAGGTGTTATGTACGGGGTGAGTATTCATGGTCTCAGAGCATATGCACTGTCACCTGTGTGGCAAAAATAAGCAATGTTAGCAGGGCATGGATGGTTTCTACAGTGACCTGTATGTATGGCTTCAGGGTGTAGTCAGCAATACCTAATAGATATCCGTCTCCAAACTCCCCACGTTTTAGGCGTTGGTGTATCCCACTGTGCCTGAATATGTATGAGTCATGTGTACTCCCTGGAAATTTGGCTACAATGTCAGTAATGACATTATGGGCGTCGCATACCACCTGGATGTTTAGTGAGTGGGTACATTTCCTATTGTGGAACACATATTCCAGATTTGCAGGAGGGCAGATTTGTATATGTGTCCCGTCCACACACCCTATTACATGGGGGAAGCTGGCAATTCTGTAGAAGTCCAACTTGGTGCTGTTAATTTCTGCCTCATTCCTGGGTAGGTATATGTATCTGGACATGTGTGTGTGAGTATGGCATCTAGGAAACATCTGAAGAATTGTGAGAGTGCACTTTGGATACCCCACCTGCCACAGCAATCACCTCCTGATAGCTACCCGAGGCCAAGAGGTGCAGTGAGCATAGCACTTGGACATGTGTGGGATGGCGCTGCCGTGCATTGTCTGTCGTTGAAGCTGCGTATTGAGTAGTTCAATTAATTCTAATATTGCTGCACTGCTCAGTCTATAGTTGTCATAAATCTCCTCCTCAGTTTGTTGGAAAAGTGTCTGCCTGGTTCGGTATATTCTCTCCTGTCTCTGGCTCCTCCTCTTCCTCTGCTGTGTGGCGTGGACTCTCCTCCTCCATGCTATCACACACAGTTCAGCCATTTTGAGTAACCCAGATGTCTTCTAGGTCTCCTTTTATACTTTGGTTCTGGTTACCACCTGCTCTGACTAAGTGGTAATTTGGGTGTGCAAAATGGGCTTTTTGCGACTAGTCGCAATTTGCGACTGGCTTTTTCATATGGTTTGCGACTCGCAAATTGCGATTTCCTATTTGCGGGTCGCACAATCAGGTCGCTATTTTTGCGAGTCGGTAATGGCTCGCATCGCTATTTGCACTTCCGAAATGGGATTTTTGCATTCCATTCCGG
This sequence comes from Pleurodeles waltl, assembly GCF_031143425.1. Lineage (NCBI taxonomy): Eukaryota > Metazoa > Chordata > Amphibia > Caudata > Salamandridae > Pleurodeles > Pleurodeles waltl. The sequence goes on from NC_090444.1 coordinate 449,977,998, forward strand.
ATTTAGCGAGGTCGCAAATTGCGAATCGGGCCATTTGCGACTCCCAAAACTTTGCTACATCTGGCCCAAAGTGAAAGGGTACAGTCCTCAGACCAAAGCTAAAATAAATGTGCCTACATAAACACTAAAATAACCTGACGACCTCTGGACAAGTCTCTGATCATCCTTTTTATTTCCACTCTCTTTGGGTAGGCGCCAGGAGCTCTCTGAAACAAAATTGCATTGTCTTCATGGAGTGAGATCAAATTAGCACCTTGCTTCAGGCATATGCTTCATTATGGAGTCCTCAAAATGAAGGCAAGGGACTCCATCCCCACAACAAAAGTCATGGGAGAAAAGGAGCATCCTTGCTACATACCCCTTCAAATTTCCCATTGTCATGAGTACATTTGCCAAATTTGGACTCCTGCTATTGGTTTTCCATACAATTGAATGTATTGTAATAGTTTGTCCCCCACCTCGATCCTGCAATGTACAGAAAACAAGAGTGTCCACAACAAAGTATTGCATGTCATTTCTATACTGATTGAGGTCACAGCAGGTGTTATCCATGAGCACAGTGCTCCGCCCCCATCATCAGGAAAAGATTTCAGGAATAAATATGGGTATTTTGACGAGGCCTGGGCAGGAAACTCTGTTCTGCTAATGGAGTTTTCAGAATTCGGGCACTTCCTCCTACACAGAGTAGTGTTGAGTTCTCAAATTCCACCATTCAGTGCAAAGCAGAGTTCTTTTGTCCATTTGCATCCGCAAGATTTGCTTTTGGCACTTGCTCGCAGGTGGCTAGTGAGATGCCCAAGATTCTGCACCTGCTTGTGCAGCTTCTGACTGCGACGGTGCCGATATAGAGCCACTCGTGAGCACAAATTCACCACAAGGAGATTTTCAATTTGAGAAGCAACTAAGGGGGTTATTCTAACTTTGGAGGAGGTGTTTATCCGTCCCAAAAGTGACGGAAAAGTGACGGATTTACCACCAGCCGTATTACGAGTCCATTATATCCTATGGAACTCGTAATACGGCTGGTGGTATATCCGTCACTTTACCGTCACTTTTGGGACGGATTAACACTCCTCCAAAGTTAGAATAACCCCCTAAATCTACTAAAAAATGGGTTTTCAAGTGGATTATCTTCTCCAACAGACCGTTTTTTTGGTGGGAGAAGCCGTTTGTTTTTACTTTGTTTTTCAACAGGAAGGAAGTGCCCAATAAACTCCAACTTCCTGTTACTGTCCAGCAGGCTCCTCCCAGTGCTTTGTCCATCTCCAGGTAAATTTTCACTTGGATTTTGAGGTGTAAAGATCACTATCTTTGTCTCCTAGAGATATACCTTTGGATTTAGGGAATTAAGCACTTTGGGCCTCCTATACAAGAATCAGCCCGATCTGTCAGATTTCTTGCACTGCCCTATGATCCCTAACAATGCCATGGTTGCAGTGTACAGAGCTCCCTTGTGCATGTATTTACACATGTGTCAGAAATTCTGATACATTTGTTGATGCTAAACTCCTGCATTGCTGGACTAGCATTAAAAAATTACACTACTCCAGCAATGCAAGGAAACCCTGACAGAGAAAAGCCTTGCATCAATTTTCTGCCTGCTCTGAGCAGGCGGTAAAATTCTGACGCAGTGAAGTCATAGAATAGTTCAGCGAAATCTACATTTTTCTACGTCACTTCTGGCTGGCTTTTCCGGTGGGAATATCTACCCTGTATACATTATACCTGGGCAAGTATACTGTGACGCAAGGGCTTACAAACTGACACATTGCGTCCAATGTGTCAGTTTATAAAGCTGGAGCAGTGTAGAGCCCAGCTAGCACTCTGCTTTATCAAAAAAGTGATGCAATGGTGGCACAAGGCTTTGTAAATTAGGCCCTTTATTTTTGTGATATCGCACAAGTAAGTTAAAAATATTGTAGATGAGTGTTTTTTGTTTGACAGGGCATGGACCAGTTTGTCTTTGCACCTTTATTTGATTTTTAAATTTCATTGTGGTGGGTTGCCTGTAGTTTAGATAGGTGTCCAGTTATTGTTTTGCATTTCATTGGTTTTTATCGTAAAGGAACATTGCTGCACAGCTCAGTATCTTTTCTCCATGTTTGTTACAGTTTCAGTATTCATTTATTTTACTAAGTAGCTGAGGTTTTCAATGGTTCATCGAGCCAATAAACCCAGTACTAGTCATCAGTGCATGAAATAAATGCTTCTGTGCTATATGGTTTTAAAACTTCATGGAATGGCTTTGGATTAAATAAAAAATGTTGGCTATTGCTTGCATTTTTTGTGTGCAAAAAAGTGTAAATGTGGGATAATATTTGATGGCATAGGAGGATGTGTGTTGTTGTAAAATGTTTATAGCTCAGTTAATTTTTGTGTTTTGCATTGCTGAAATAATGTTAGTGTTTTATTCTGTGTTACCATCATGCCTCCTTTTTCTTGTCAGTGTGTGTGTGTATGTGTGTGTGTGTCTGTGTGTTTGTCATCTGCCACCATTTGTCTTTGCTCCCCATGCCATGTGGCCAGTAACATTATTTTTATAGTTGATGTCCATAGGCTTCCATGTGTTCTTTGTTCCCACTGCCTCCTTGCTCATTGTTGTGGTTTGACCATGTGGCTGGCAGCCATTTTGTGCATTCAGCCAGTGTGCCTTTGCCATTGGCTTTCAGGTGGTCTTTGTTCTCCATGCCTCCTTGCTTGCTGCTGTTGTTTGACCACGTGGCTGGCAGCCATCTTGTGCAACCAGCCAGTGTGCTTTCGCTATAGGCTTGCATGTGTTCTTTGTTCTCCATGCCTCTTTACTCACTCCTGCTGTTTGACCATGTGGCTGGTGGACATTTTGGGCATCCAGCCAGTTTGCTTTTACCATAGGCTTGCATGTCTTATTTCTCCTCCATGCTATCTTGCTCTCTGCTGTTGTTTGGCCATGTGGCTGTCGGCCACTTTGTGTATCCAGCCAGTGTGATTTTGTCATAGGCTTGCATATATTCTTTGTTCCTCATGTCTCCTTGCTCACTGTTATTGCTTGACCATGTGGTTGGTGGCCATTTTGTGCATCCAGCCAGTGTGCTTTTGCCATAGGCTTGCATATGTTCTTTGTTCCCTATGCCTTTTCGCTCACTGTTGTTGTTTGACCATGCGGCTGGTGGCCATTTTGTGCATCCAGCCAGTTTGTTTTTGTCACAAACTTGCATATTTTCTTTGTTCTCCATGCCTCCTTGCTTTCTGTTTTGACCATGTGGCTGCAGCCATTTTGTGCATCCAGCCAGTGTGTTTTTGCCGTAGGCTTGCATGTGTTCTTTGTTCTTCATAACTCCTTGCTTGCTGTTGTTGTTTGACCATGTGGAGGGCAGCCATTTTGTGCATCCAACCGGTGTGCCTTTACCATAAGCTTGCAAGGATGTGTGTTGTACCAGTTTAATAATATGCTTGAGGATTATTGCAGACTTTGTATACTTAGAATTTGATTTTGATGAACATTGCTTATATTATTACATGTCTTATTTGAATTTTTATTTTGCAGCTCCTTGCCTCACAATAGGTTTCTTTTTCTATCGTCTTCCCATGCAAACATCAGCAATTATTGATAATTTTTTCAGTTTATTGTTTTTCATATTTTTTTTTATGTTTTCATTTTTTTGTTTTAGCTTTTTATTGTAATTTTTTATAATTTTTATTTCTTATGGTTTTCCCTTTTTAAGATTTCTTTTATTTTTAAATGTAAATATTTAGTTTTCTTGCATTTTGCCTTGACCCATCCAACCATCCATCTATGCACCAAAGGAACACATCTGTACTCAATTTCTTTAGGTATCATTTAGTTTCCTCCTGGACACCCTGGCTGAAGTTCACTGCAGACTCATCAGCAGCATCATTAATTTTTAAATTAGTTATTCCATTTCCCCTGTACCACCTTCCACCGTAGGTTTTTTAAGGGTTATTCCATTTGCCCATGCACCTCTCTGATTACCAAAGGTGTCTCCTTTAAAATAGTTGGGGATAAAGCAAAGAGCTATATCTGTATGTTGTGTTCCCTGATTTGTAATGAAATGTTATGGTTTGGTGGTGGTGTGGTTTGACCTTACAATGTTTGGATAAAATGTTACTTATTACATAAGTAACCAACCACACTAATATTGCATTTGTCTGTACTATTTCAACATGCAACAATACCATGTTTCAATAACTACATGTTTTTCCGGCTTGGTTGCTTCTAGGTGCACAAGAGAAGAAGAGACATTACCCGTAGTACTGCCAAAAAGAAGGCCTGTAGAGTGATTTCAGTCCTCCAATCTCTTCCGCTTGTACAGCTTAGTGTCACTGCCAACTGAGAGCTTTAAGATTGACCCAAAGAAAGTTGCTCCCAAGAAAGTGGTCAGTGAGAAGAAGCAGCTTTCCACTAATGGTGTGCTGACCGCAACGTTTTTTGTGAGATGTGTGCCTGCCACACCCGCTTCTGGGGAGGAACCTGGGAGCAGCACTACTGCACTAACAGCACCACCCCAACCTAAGCCCAAGACCATTTCTGTCAGTGAGGCAGCAACTACAATCATGGCGACGCTGACAAGCAGTGACCTTGAATTGGATTTGTCCCTTTCACAAAGTAATACCAAATCGTTTCAGGAAATTGAACAAAGTAGAAAGCAGCAGCAGCAAGCAATAGTAGATCTTCCTGAACATGGTGCAGAACAGAAGCTTGAGTTTCGCACTGAGCAAGACCCTCCTCTTTAAGACTCATTGGTCAGATCTCAGATCTCCAGCAAGGAAAAGGAAGGGTACTACTCCACCAGCTTCTCCAAGCACCCCTTCTGATGATGATGTTAGGGAACTGGAGTGGACCTTGGTGAAGTCCAAGAGGCGCCAGGAGAGGCAAGGGAAAAGAAAAGTTGCTGAAAGCCTCAAAATCATGGAAGGGGATGAAGAGGAGGATAAGGATGATGAGCCAGTAATTGTGGAAGCTGGCATAGAGGAGTCTAACATTACTATTTAACCTGCTCCAAGGGATTTGACACAAGTAGCACCACCAGCTACCATACTTTTAAGGCCCCAGCTGAGACCTGCACCAACCCCTACCTCAGTAGAAGTATGTATTGCAGAGAGGAAATCAACAAACCTACCTACTTCCAGTGCTTCCTCAGGTAGTGGCAGTGGACGATTAAGAAAGTACTCCTCCACAGTTTTGGACTTTTTTACACCTAGGGAACAGGAGGAGAACATTGCAATATGCTTCATTTGCCACACAACTGTTTATCGAGATAAGCCTGGTTCACTTTATGGTACTGGAGGCCAGATGACCCGTATGAAAAAACACCATGCAATCCAGCAGGAGGAGCACCTTAAAAATGCTGAACGTGGTTGTGGTGGTGAAGATGAGGAGAGCTGGGAAACATCAGCTACAACTTGTGAAATCATGATAGAAGATGAGGAAGAATAGGGTGAAATCTTCACGCAAAACATCCCCATCCAAAGCAGTGCACCAGAAGCACCTGCCTCAGTAACATCACAATGGCACAGGAAGACTGATGGAGACACCACAACATACAGTGATGGCCCCATGATGCACAGTGAGTTTACCACCACCTACTTCTCAAAAGTCTCCTGCGTAGGTGGCCCCAGAAAAAAAGAAAATCAAGACTACTATTATGGGCCTGCTTAGGCAGGAGGGGCCCTATGACAATAACCACCTAAAAGCACATTTGTACAATGGGAACCTGGCAACATTTTAGCACTAGTCCTCCTTCCTTTTTTATATGTAGAAGGAGGGGAATTCTTAGAATTTGTGGCCGCCATCTGCCCAAAATTGAAGGTTCCAAGTCAGACCTATTTTGCCAGACTTGCTGTTCCAGCGCTGCATCACGATGTGCTGCAATTGGTTAGACAAGCTTTGCAGCAAAGTATTATTCACACTATCCACCTGATGACAGACATGTGGACCAGTTGTCAGGCGACTGATTACATGTGCATCACTGCACACTGGAGCTCTTTTGCAGAGGGAAAGCAAAAGGTATCTACAGGTGGTGGCTCTGAAGAAAGTTTTAAGAGTGTTTGGCGGCAACAGAAACCATTTTTGCCATGGAGAAATCACATAGAGATGCAAACATCTTTGATGAATTTAACAGGGTGTCTGACTGGCTGGGACAAAGAGGTCTCCAAATTGAATTTATTGCCACGGACATTGGCAATAACATAGTCAAAGCCACTGTAGATGGTGGCTATTTCAGGGACCTACATTTGGGGCACTGCATCAACCTGGTTGTGCAAGAGTGTCTAAAAAAAAGACATAGGCCCTCATTACAACCCTGGCGGTCAATGGCGGTCAAAGACTGCCAGGGCTGTTCAGACGATTGCACCGGCAACAGGCTGGCAGTGCAATCCTGCTAAATACGACCGCGGCGGACGCGCTGTGGTCGCACCGCTGGGACCGGCAGTTTACCACCAGGAAGTTAGCAAGGAGGATAGTACGATGGGCGAAGCTATCTCCATGTAGCATCTGCTACAGAACCAGCTAAAGAAGGTGTCTGAAAGGTTCACACTCGGAGGTGTGAAAGAAAACACAGAAGTGCATGCGTTGGTTGAGAGCTCAAGCTATCGCTTGACTTGTAATCCAAGACTGCACAATGACATTATCTCATCCAGAAAGTACATCTGTGCCACCCTACTTGATCGACGCTACAAAAAGATTCTTCCCACTTTAATTTCTTTTTCTGAAGGGGATGTTTCAAAACACAAGAGGTGGATTGTTCTGCAAGCCGGTGACCTGAAAGAAGAATGGCTGGAACTTAGAGTCGCACTCTGCAGTTCTGGGGTGCCGCCTTCAACTTCCAGGGTGGCCGTCTTGTCTCACAGCAGCTAACACCAGCAACAAGAACACAGACAAAAACAGCAGTAGAAGAATCAGATCCAACCTCTGCATTGGCTTGGTTTCAAGTGGCAGATCTTAAGTCCAGTGGCGAAGGCAAAAGAGGCCAAGCAAGTGGCAGCACCAATGACCTTTTTAGAGGATGTTCCAGGAGTATCTGGATGGCCCAAAATAATTGAATGTGATTCAAAACTCACTGGTGTATTGGTATGTGAAGACGCACCAAGGGCCAAAGCTCAGCAGGCTGGAAATAAAGTATCTGGCTTGTCCTGTAGTCAGTGTGTCTGCTGAGCGTGTGCTCAGTTCAGCTGGAGTAGTTGTTACACTAAGAAGGACCAGTCTCTAGGCTCGAAATGTGGAGAGATTGACCATGATCAAAATAAACCAATGTTTCATGCCACCTCATGACACTGCTCCAGAACACCACAGGAGGAGGAAGAAGATGAATGGTCAGAATCAAGTGTATTAGCTGACTAACTTCTGGGTGAACCACCTGAGTTTGAGGACAAACTCTGCTCCCCGGGCTGAGCATGCCAGTGCTACCATGCAACCTTTCTAATTATTTATTGTTTAACTTCTTTCTTTGCAATATAAAATAGTTGTGGAACATTCTGCTTGTGTCAGACTTATGCTGCCTCACGATTTTGTAGCCACAGAAATCGCTGGATTAGAGTTGGACCAGTATGCAGTGAAAAAGCCTCCACATTTCCTTCAGGGCATTAGAGATAATACCTGCCTTCTTCACATGCCATTGTCATTGCTTCATTGGTTAAAAGACAGCCAGTGCCAATACCACATTTCAACGTGCTGCTATCATCAAAGAGGAGATACAATTTTGTATCCACTACCGTGCTTTGATTGAAAGAGGTAATTGCTAACTATTGCACCAAAGAGTGACTATTTATTGAGTGATTGTGAGTAATGATTGATGATGTATGTAGTGACAGTGAGGGAGGGAGTTCAAAAAATTTGTAAACTTGATTTTGATGATTTGCAATGTTTGGGGGCTGATCAGTGATCATTTTTTTCCTGAAAGTGATTGGCATTTCAAGCTTAGCAAAATTTACCTGCAGGATCTACTCCTTTTTTCTGGTTCTTCAGAGACTGAACCAGTCACTTTAGTTACCCAGCACTGGGATCTAGGTACTCAGAATCAGGAGGAGGAGAATGGAAGGACTCAGGGTGGAACTACCTCAACAGCTAGAAGAAGAAAGGTATCAACTTCAAAGAAAAACCACAATGGTGATGAAGACTCTGAGGTCTACTACTCAGCTCTATGAATTGGAGAGTGGTTTGTTGATTTGGGAAATGTTGCTGAATGTGTGCTTGCTACACTGCTAACTCAAACGTGAAATTCCTCTGTATGTTCTTGCTCTGCATCTGAGTCTTCTTGGTACAATCCTGACTCATCAAGCTTACCTTGCTTCCTTCTGGCCTTCTCCTTTACTCTCTAATACAGTTTCTGTTTCTCCTTACACTTGCTTTCTCCTAGTCCTCTCTTGCACGAACAAAACTTGGTGAAAGTTCAACACTGCAGTTTACCTACCGGACAGGTTCAGCCAGGCACCCAAGAGTGATGGAAATTCAAAAAAGAATGGAGATGCATCACCCAATTTGGCAATGTAGTATCATTTTCCTTTTAACAATCATAATTTTTAGAACAGGGTGTGTTAACTTCACTCCTCCGTAATTTGTATTTTTCAAACCTAGAAGACAGAACAATTAGAGATATACTATCTTGGGTCTCTCTTGGGCTGAAGGACTGTTTGCAATCCATTTAACCAAACTGTGTCATACTCATCATAGCCCCGATGATTATTGTTGTTGTTCCTTTTGTGTAGTGTTTGTCTTTGTTCCTCAAACCCCCTTCCTATCCGTTCATTTATTGAGCCCCTAACTCTCTTCCCTTGGGCTGTGTGATTTTTATTGAGGTGTGACTTAATTTTATACCCTAAATGGATAACACACTTAGGCCCTCATTCTGACCTTGGCGGGCGGCGGAGGCCGCCCGCCAAAGTCCCGCCGTCAGGTTACCGTTCCGCGGTCGAAAGACCGCGGCGGTAATTCTGACATTCCCGCTGGGCTGGCGGGCGGCCGCCTTCAGGCCGCCCGCCAGCCCAGCGGGAAAGAGGCTTCCACGATGAAGCCGGCTCGGAATCGAGCCGGCGGAGTGGAAGCTGTGCGACGGGTGCAGTTGCACCCATCGCGTATTTCACTGTCTGCCAAGCAGACAGTGAAATACTTGTAGGGGCCCTCTTACGGGGGCCCCTGCAATGCCCATGCCAGTGGCATGGGCACTGCAGGGGCCCCCAGGGGCCCCGTGACCCCCCCTACCGCCATCCGGTTCCCGGCGGTCCGGATGGCGGTAGGGGGGGTCGGAATCCCCTCGGCGGCGCAGCAAGCTGCGCCGCCTTGGAGGATTCAATGGGGCGGCGGTACACTGGCGGGAGACCGCCAGTGTTGCCGGTCCGACCGCGGCTTTACCACCGCGGTCGGAATCCCCATTGGAGCACCGCCGGCCTGTCGGCGGTGCTCCCGCGGTCCTCCGCCCTGGCGGGCTTTGACCGCCAGGGTCAGAATGACCGCCTTAATGTGGAAGATGTGGTTGAAGCCACACCAGCTCACTACGTGATATTCTATTACCTGCGCAATATCCCACATTGCCCCCATTTCCCCACCCACTCACGTACCAAATGTCAACATCATCATTCAGGCCTTGTGCTCGGTGATGTGTAAATACTTAGGGGGTTATTCTAACTTTGGAGGAGGTGTTAATCCGTCCCAAAAGTGACGGAAAAGTGACGGATTTACCACCAGCCGTATTACGAGTCCATTATATCCTATGGAACTCGTAATACGGCTGGTGGTATATCCGTCACTTTACCGTCACTTTTGGGACGGATTAACACTCCTCCAAAGTTAGAATAACCCCCTTAATCTTGTCCACAACACTCCTGACTCTGAGCCCACTTCTCCTGACTCTAGGACTTCATTTCTTAAGTTTAGTTTTCATTAAATACTAGCTCCTCATTGCTCAGAAGAAGTTGACATTGCTAGTTTTTATTATCATATCAGGTCTCCTTTGTTGTGTGTCATACTGTCATCGTGGTAGTCTGGTCTCAGTCTTTCTAAAGTTATAATATAATATAATCTACTAACTCTCTGTTTTCTTTGAATCTAATCCTTTGATTAATCCTACAGTTGGAGTTTGCATAGGTGGGAGTAGCACCTTGGGAAAACCCTGCAGTAAGAAGACTGAGGTAGCAGCCCTCACTTCATCTATTCAGATAAGAGAATTATGGATTGAAGTGAACCCAGCCCCAACCCCCTTTCCTACCTTCTCCACCCACAACAAGTGTCCCTCCCACCAATATAAAAAATGTAAACATGAGTCAAAAGAGGGGGTTCTCTACACTGGTCAGGAGATCATCGAGGGTTGCCTCTATGTGTGACATCTGGTAGTTCAGTCGTGCAAAGTGTTGCAGGACCCAGCACTGGAAAATGCGGTCTGAGCATGAGGGGGTAGCAGTGTGGGATGCAGACGGGCTGATGCCAGCTGGCACTGACTGTGCCACTAGGAGGCTGGAGGCTGGAGGCTGATGGCTGGTTGCTGGAGCTCAACATGATCAAGAGCATGTTGGCAGCTGCCTGGGCCTTGTCCTCCTCCTCCTGAAGAGCCACCAACCACTGATGTTCTGTGCAGATGGCCTCCAGCCTCTGCCACAACAGCTGGGCTGCCATCTCTTGGTGACTAGGAGGAAGTCCACCAGGAGTAGCTATAGTAAGAAAGAAAAAGGAAAATTACACATTATAAACAGTGCTCTGTGCAAACATTTTTTTTTAAGTAGAGTGGCACAGTAGGATTACATTGCTGGTCCCCTAGGACCATTGGAATTTTATGTGGCTGATTACGAGTCACAGGGCCATTTTGTTACCCACACACCTCTCACTAGTTGGCGAATGATGAAACAGGTACAATTTGAGCTGCCATGAATCCGTTATGGAGGACATGAAATGTTAATCACTTATAAATAAAGGTGGTGCATGCCATAAAGGGATTTTTCATATTTTTTGGGGGGGCTGGGACAGACCTTTAGAAAGAATAAAGGACTAAAGTACTGGGAGGTGACAGAGTGGGCACCGGGAGTAAAGGGAAACACGCCTTGTTTTAAGCTTGCAATGCATTCGCAACTTTGCAAAAACTGCATTAACTGAAGCAAATGCATATTGCACAGATAACACTATTGTACCGCTGAATTGAACCACAATCAGTTATGTCCTAGTAGCATGGGTGACATTTTGGGAGGGAGGTATGATGATGGGTGGGAGGATACATATCTGCCTTGCTTAGCAACTAAAGTGAGTTAAGGGAGGACACAGAAAATTAAAATACCTCCCACCTTGAACCAAAGCTTTGATAACCATGCAAACCAAACAAAGTAGGTGAACAGACACATCCCTCTCTAGTAGCGCTCCCTTATTTCTTGATCCAAGCAACTATCCCTTTACCTTTTCATTAATCTATTCACCCTTTAATGCCCACCATTTAAACTTTACATTCTCTCTTGTCCAGTCTTTCACCATTCCAATTCAGCCATCCATATATCCACCCATCCATCTATACCCTCACCTATTCAGTATACACCATTTCAACCATCCTTTAACCTATCATCCATTTACCCACCCATTGTTCATCACCATGCACCCATCGATTAACCCACCCAAGCATCCTTTTACCCATCCACCCTTCACACGCCGAGGCATCCTTTCACCCATATACCATTTCATCCATCATTTCATCCATTCATGCATCTCCTATCATCTCCTATCACTCACCTATGCATCCTTTCATCCACCCACACATCCTTTCACTCATATACCATTTCACCCATTCTTTCTTTTAGCCATCCATTCTTTGTTCGCTTTTCCATAAACCAATCATTTGTAGCATCTATTCATTATGAGCTTTTGTCTGTTGAGTTGCTGATAGAAGAGGCCATTAGGAACTCAACCCCTGCTGTAGCTGTTAAAGTGGGGGTTCACAAGCAATTTCAGTGAGTATACTAGTAATTGTCAATAGGCAAAAGCAATATGACTTACCAATGTCCGGTCCTGCTACCACTGGTTCTCCCCCTCCAACTGCTGTCATGCCCAGCACATCGGTGCTGCTGCTGGCCTCTGCACTGGTGGTCGGTGCATCGGGGAAAATTTTTAAACATTAGAGATGCCAGATATGTCTTCCCTTGTTATTTTCTTAAGAACTAACTGAACAAAATACAACTGCAATAGATCACCACAGTTCTATCTTCTTCTATCATTCACTTTAGGAATTTTGTTGGTTCAAATCAACCACAAACATTTCATAATGGAGGGGCAGAGCTACGTCACTGAGGCACAATGAAGGAGTGGAATATTTTGGTCAATCCAGGTGGACCTATAGTGAGGTCTTGGCTGGCTAGTGCAATGGACATGAGCAAGGAAAAGAAAGCCTTTACAAACGTGCACAGAAAAGCTGACTTGAGCATGCAATCTTGTTAGGAGAGTAACTGTCCCTAAAATATGTCCTCTTAGTAGTACAGTACAAGTTTATACAATATATAAGAGGAGAAGGGAATGCTAAACATAGTAATAAAGCAGAAGAAAGCTACATACTAGTAAAGACAGGAGGTAGTCAGTGTAGAAGTAAGATCGTAATCTGTAGAGGTTGAGAAAGGATTTATTTAGCACAAATTCAAGTCCCGCCCAGAAAAACAGCACACGTCTATCTTCATCCCTATCTCTCCTCAACTGCTGCTGATACTATTTCAAAGAACCTTATCCTTACACAATTCCCCATTTCTTACCACTTCCTCATTTACCACATCATCTTTCTCAGATAATAAATTAGAAGACCCTATGGTAGAGTTGAAAATGCTACCATTATATGCTGTTTCATGTGTATAATCCTTATTTGTATTTTCTAACACTTCTTCTAAAGGATCTAAATGATCATATTTAATAAGCTCCCATTTCTCTTGCAATTCCTTCCATATTTCAGAAGGTCCTAGCACAATCCTGTTGAGATTCCACACTTTGGCATTATTCAATCTCACAGAGTTCTTCAACACTTCTATCACTTCTTCCAGTTCGTAAAATATACTTTCTCCCTTTGCCACATAACCGGGTTTCCTGACACGAACCTTATCATCCACCTTCACACTGACATGTTTTGTACCTCTTTTAAAATCATAATACTTTTTGATCTTTTCTTGACTCTCGTCAATTTTGTGTCTAGCAGTTTCCCCAGAGTTGAAAAGCCATCCAGGGTTATACTTGGTTCTAATGTTTATTCCTCTCATCATAACAAAATGAGGAACTCTATTTTTGCCTTCCAGATATATTGAGCATAATATTATTGCACCACAATGTTTGATTTAGAACATTCTGACCACAGAGAGTAAATTTTTTAATAACATTATACCAGCCATCAAAGGACCTCTCCAATTAAATGCACTCAGACAAAAGTAATGTCCTATAGTCCTTAACCCTTATTTTGGTTTTGCACTGTACTTCATGCTGACAACACTTTCAATTGAATTTCATCTCTAACTGCAAACTTGCACTTTTATTGTAGAATATTTGCAAATAACTTCTAAATTAATCTGTTGCAGTTGAAAAGCCTTAATTAGGCTGCCTCCAAATCTGATTAAAGCACTGGTGCAATGCATATGTTGAGTGACTGTTAAAGTAAGTTAGCATCTTAAGCACTAGTTATGCTCTGAATCATAAGCATTGAAACTGTGATTGAGGCAAGGGTCCTCGCTTATTAGTTACCTAGCACCTCACACAGAGAATTTGGACATGCATTGACCGTAAGCATACCCTTTACACCTTTTTACAACTGAAGTATTTCTGACAGGCTCAATAAAGTGTAAATAATATATGTCAAAACGTGCCTACTTCATTGAGTACTGTATTGTGCTGTTCTCTTCTTAGAGAACTCTATGGGCCTAATAACGAGTGGGTCAGTTAATTCTGACTCGTATGTAAACCCCTGTTTATGCATGGGTTTTTAATTACAAGTTTGAAGGTATTTAATGCATCTGATTACTCTCAGTTGCACTACGCATCCAATAACTATCTGATATGTTATGCATCTGATCGGATGTGTTAAATAACTCAACCTTTGTTCAATTTCAGCAGGTCAAAACTGTCAGAACTTAATTGGGTAAAGCATACGATTATTACCGTATTGTGCTGATTTTGGTGCATTAAACACCACAATCTGCATGTTATTACCTACAAACTCATAATAAGCACTATTTAGTGCACCTGATAAATAACATATCTTGTGGTTTCATTATTCAGCAGGTTCCATAAATAGCATATATGCTCATAATTGGACCCTAGAGAGCTTGTAGCAGCATGGATCTAAATGTTAAAATTGCAAAATATTCAAACAAGCTACTGCCAAAAAGCAAATGTTAGCATATATTTATGTTCCGTCTCATAAGTGAACTAACTTTTAATAACATGCTTCCTAATGTTTAGCACACTGGGAGCATATTTCAGTGGCAAAGAATTGGATGCCTAGCAGAACATTTTATAAGTCCCCTTTCTCCATTTGCCAAGAGCAAGTCCGAGCTGCCAAGTTATCAGATTGACTATGTGTGGCATTGTCATCTTAGCAGGGTGCTTACGTGTGGCATTTCCAAGTCGTAAGTGTTAGACCTGTCAGTCGTAGGGTGGTCTCGCCCCCAACTTTTTGCCTTCCTTCCCCATCTTTTCGGTCCTTGATTTTGCTAGTCTTAGGACTCTGAGCACTTTACCACTGCTAACCAGTGCTAAAGTGTATGTGCTCTCTCCTGTAAACATGATACAACTGGCTTATACCCAATTGGCATATTTAACTTATTTATAAGTCCTTAGTAAAGTAGTACTATATGTACCAAGGCCTGTAAATTAAATGCTACCAATGTGCCAGCAGCACTGATTGTGCCACCCACTTAAGTAGCCATGCCACTGCAGAGTCGTTGTGTGCAGTTTAACCTGCCATTTCAACTTGGCAAAACAAACCTTTTGCCAGGAACAAACATTCCTTTTTAATATCAATCAATCAATATTTGTAAAGCCGTGAGGGTCTCAAGGCACTGGGGGGGGGAGGAGAGAGGCCTCATCCAAAGAGCCACGTCTTGAGGTTCTTCCTGAAGATGGTGAGCGACGGGCTTTGTCTGAGGTGCAGGGGGAGGTTGTTCCAGCTCTTTGCTGCAGTGTAGTGTCCTCCGGTGGTGGTTTTGTGGATGTGAGGGACGGTGGCCAGGGCCGTCTGGGTGGAGCGGAGGAATCTGGCTGGGGTGTGGAAGGAGAGGCGGTGGTTCAGGTACGCTGGTCCTGCATTGAGTGTGGCCTTGTGCATGTAGGTAAGAAGCTTGAAGGTGATTCATTTCTCAACTGGTAGCCAGTGGAGGGTCCTCAGATGTTGGGAGATGTGTTCTCGGTGAGGGAGGTCCAGAATGAGTCTGGCTGTGGCGTTCTGAATGAGTTGTAGTTTTCTGATGTTCCTAGTTGAGGTGCCGATGTAAAGGCCGTTGCTGTAGTCGAGCTTGCTAGGGACTAAGGCGTGGGTGACTGTCCTGCAACAGTCTGCTGGGATCCATCTGAAGATCTTCTGAAGTTTGTGGAGTGTGTGCCAGCAGGAGGAGGCAACAGAGTTTACCTGGCGGGTCATGCATATGGAGGAGTTGAGGATGATTCCTAAGATGTAGGCATGCTCAGTCGGTATAGGGATGGCGCTGAGGGATGTGGGCCTCCAGGAGTTGTCCCAAGCTGTGGTAGCGTTTCCGAAGATGATGAGCTCAGTCTTGTCAGAGTTGAGCTTGAGGTAGCTTTGTCTCATCCAGATGGCAACGGCTTCCATTCCTGAGTGGAAGTTCCTTTTGGCCGTGTCTGGGTCTTCGGTGAGGGAAATTATGATTTGCGTGTCATCGGCATATGACACAATGTTCAAACCGAAGCATCTGACTATGGCAGCGAGAGGGGCCATGAATAAGTTGAACAGTGTAGGACTCAGAGAGGATCCTTGGGGGACTCTGCAATTGATTCCTGTGGGTCTGGAAGTGTAGGGTGGGAATCTGACCCTCTGCACCCTCCTAGAGAGGAAGGAATGGATCCATTCCAGGACTCTTCTGTGGATTCCTAGGTCATGGAGTCTGGTGCGCAGAGTGTTGTGGGAGTCCATGTTGAATTCTGCTGAGAGGTCGAGGAGTATGAGTGCTGCGGTGTGGCTACGGTCTAGGGTTGATTGGATGTCATCGGTGGCTGCCAGGAGGGCGGTCTCCGTGCTGTGGTTGCTGCGGAAGCCGGACTGGAAGCTGTCCAGGGAGTAGTTGGACTTGATGAAATTCTGTAGTTGTGTGTTGATTGCTTTTTCCAGTACTTTGGTGGGGTAGGATAGCAGCGAGATGGGCTGGAAATTCTTTAGTTCTGATGAGTCAGTCAAGGTTTTCTTCAGAAGAAGGTGTTTTTTGGCGTGTTTCCAGTCCACAGGGACGGTGCCCATGTTGATGGAGCAGTTGATTGAGTTCCGGAGCTCGGGGAGATGGATGCGCTGGCTCTGATCGACATGTGTTGAGGGCAGCTGTCTGAGGGGTCTCCGGAGTGGGTGCTGTTCTTGTTGTTGACTGTTTTGTCTGTGGTGAGTGCTGACCAGCTGTGGATGGTGTGGGTGGGTTCTGGGGGGTTGGGTCGGTCACAGGTTCCGGTGCCAGGATTTTCAAGGAGGAAGTTGTCATAGATGTCCTTGATCTTGTGCTGGAAAAAGGAGTTACATTTGTCGTAGAGGTCCTGTGACGGGAGGATGCTGGTGGCTTCGGAGAGGGGGGATCTGTGAATTCGTTGATGACTGAGAAGAGTTCCTTTGAGTTGTGTGTGGAGGAGTTGATGCGCTCCCTGAGTGCATCATTCCTGGCGTTCTTGATTTTTCGTCAGTGGCCAGCAGTTACGGCTCTGAATGAGTTGAGGTCTTCTCTGGTTGGGCTGTTCCTCAATTTTTTCTCTGAATGTCTGTGGGTATGCTTTGAATCTTGGAGTTCGGTGGTGAACCAGCCAGCTTTCTTAGTTACACGTTTGGCCGAGGTCAGCCAGAGAGGGGCTAGAGTGTTGGCACATTTGGTGATCCATGCGTTGAGATTGCGCACTGCTGTGTTGGGGTTGTCAGAGGGAGGAGGGATGGGTTTGGCGAGCGATGAGGTGAGTTGCTCGTTGGTGATTTTGTTCCGTTTCCTGTGCGGGGTCCTGGAGGTGCAGGTGCGGCAGCTGGGTGCAGTGATTGTGAAGGTTTTGCAGTGGTGGTCGTTCCAGTTTGGTGTGGAGATGGTCTTGATGGTGATCCAGTTGTTTGTGGTGAAGATGGGGTCTAGTGTGTGTCCTGCGATGTGTGTGGGTGCGGGGACCAGCTGTCTGTGGCTGAGGGTGGCTAGGTTGGCGAATAGAGCGGTGTTGTTTGAGTCGGTGTGATCCTCGAGGTGGACATTCAGGTCATTGAGGAGGAGGTAGTTGACTGATGCCAGAGCCTGGGGGGTTACAATGTCTACAAACTTGTCTATGAAAGCTGGGAGTGGGCCGGGTGGCCTGTACACCAGGGTGCGCGGATGATGGAGTTGAGGTTGGAGTGGACCAGGAAGTGAAGGTGTTCCATTGTGGTGCAGTGTTCTTCTGGGTCAGCATTGACACATAGTGAGGACTTACTTGTGTAAGATGGCTAGTCCTCCACTGGGGCGGGACGGCTGGTCCCTCCTTAGGCTGCTGTAACCATCGGGAATGGCCATAGTGATGTCTGGACCCAAGGTGGGATTGGTCCAGGTCCCAGTAAGGAAGGCGATGTCCGGTTGGACGGTGTCGATCAAGTCCCAGGGGTCGGTGATGTGTTTGTGGAGGGAGCGGATGTTCAGGAGCAAGCAGTTGATGAGGTTGTGGAGGTTGTTGGTATCTTTGTGCGCAGAGAGTACCTTCAGCTTGTTGAGGCTGGCACTGAAGTTGCAGTTCCTGCAGGTCAAAAGTCTGTGGGTGACCTTGGGGAAGATAGTGCAGCAGTTGCTGAGATGTCTGGTGTTGAGGTGAAGGAGGGTCTTGGAGTCATAATGCAGGCAGTCCAGAGGGTGGTTTAAAGGAGGTTAAGGGCTCCAGGCAGTGCATGCGGTCCAGGCATGAACGGGCACAGACGGCACGCCGGCTGCCCACGCCCGCCATTAAGAAGGGGAGGGGCAGGGAAGCGGTCAGCTGGGAGGCGGGAGGAAAGGTGCTTCGCAGGGGAAGTGGTGCAGAGGAAAGAGGGGAGAAAGGAAAAAGGAATAAAATGCAAAACAAGAGAAAAAAGAGAAAAAGACAGAAAAAGCAAGGGTGAAAGAGCGACAGAGAGAAATAAATACTTACTTTTGATGGCCACTAGACCACTAGGGATGAGGTGCAGTGATGAGCCTGTGGGTGGAGGAGGGCCTCGAACTGATAGTCAGGAGACTCTCAGTTTGTCCCAACAAAAGGCAGAGGCAGCAGCAGCCAGATGAGCTGGGGAGGGCAGCAGACGCTGACCAGGAGGTCAGTGCAGTTGCCCTCTCCCAGCGCTGCGGCTGCCATTAAGAATGGGAGTGAGGTGGGGGATCAGTCAGCTGGGAGCCGGGAGGGTGGAAAAGGAGCTTTGCGGGGGCAGAGGAAAGAGGGGAGAAAGGAAAAAGGAATAAGAGGAAAAATGAGAGAAAAAAAAGAGAAAAAGGCAGAAAAAGCAAGAGTGAAAGAGCAACAGAGAGAAAGAAATACTTACTTGTGATGGCCACGAGACCACCAGGGCTGACCAGGAGGTCACATACATATGTCACCCCTACACATACATATGCCACCTCTAGCATAAACCCTGGGCAGCCCAGAGGGAAGGTGCACTGTATTTAAAAGGTTGGACAGGAATATTAAGTTTTACGTGTCTTGTTTGAGAAAAATTCAAATTCATTTTTCACTACTAAAAGGTCTGTCTACACCATAGGATAACATAGGAGTTGCCTTATTACATTTTGTGTCATTTTCAGATGGGAAGAGATAACTGGCTGTTAGACTTTTCATCCTTGGCGTGGTCTCCCTTAACTTTTTGCCTCTGTTCCCCAGGTTGTTGATGTGTGCTGGACTCTGATTTTGCTGTTTTTGTTACTCTGGGCACTTTACCACTGCTAACCAGTGCTAAAGAGTGGTGTCTGCTAACCAGTGCTAAAGTGCAAGTGCTCCTTTACAAAATGTGTATGTGATTGGTTTATCCATGATTGGCATATTTGATTTACTAGTAAGTCCCTAGTAAAGTGCGCTAGAGGTGCCAGGGCCTGTAAATCAAATGCTACTAGTGGGCCTGCAGCACTGGTTGTGCCACCCACATAAGTAGCTCTGTAATCATGACTGCCATTGCAGTGTCTGTGTGTGCAGTTTTACCTGTAAATTCGACTTGGCAAGTGTACCCACTTGCCAGGCCTAAACCTTCCCTTTTCTTACATGTCAGACACCCCTAAGGTAGGCCCTAGGTAGCCCCAAGGGGAGGGTGCAGTGTATGGTTAAGATAGGACATATAGGGGGTCATTCTGACCCTGGCGGCCGGTGGCCGCCAGGGCCACCGACCACGGGAGCACCGCCAACAGCCTGGCGGTGCCCCTTAGGGCATTCTGACCGCGGCGCTTTGGCCGCGGTCAGTGCAGGAAAACCGGCGGTCTCCCGCCGGTTTTCCGCTGCCCGTCAGAATCCTCCAAGGCGGCGCAGCATGCTGCGCCGCCTTGGGGATTCTGACACCCCCTACCGCCATCCTGTTCCTGGCGGTTCGGCCGCCAGGAACAGGATGGCGGTAGGGGGTGTCGCGGGGCCCCCGTAAGAGGGCCCCGCTTGTATTTCACTGTCTGCATAGCAGACAGTGAAATACGCGACGGGTGCAGTAGCACCCGTCGCACCTTCCCACTCCGCCGGCTCGATTACGAGCCGGCTTCATGGTGGGAAGGTCGTTTTCCCCTGGGCTGGCGGGCGGCCTTTTGAAGGCCGCCCGCCAGCCCAGGGGAAAACTCAAAATACCCGCCGCGGTCTTCCGACCGCGGTACGGTATTTTGGCGGCTCCCGCCGTGCGCGCGGTAACCGCGCCCGGCGGGAGTCAGAATGACCCCCATAGTAATGTGTTTTGTATGCTCTGACAGTGAAATATTGCTAAATTCGTTTTTCACTGTTGCAAGGCCTGTCCCTCTCATAGGTTAACATGGGGTCTACCTTTAAATCAGATTAAAGTGTAGATTCCCTTTGGGAGCGGATGGACATGTGGAGTTTGGTGTCTCTGAGCTCACAATTTAAAAATACATCTTTTAGTAAAGTTGATTTGAAGATTGTGCGTTTGAAAATGCCACTTTTAGAAAGTGAGCATTTTCTTGCTTATACCATTTCTGTGAATCTGCCTGTTTGTGGATTGCCTGTCTGGGTCAGTTTGACAGTTGGGCTGGTTGCACCTCACACTAGACAATGACACAAAGGGAGCTGGGGTGTAGCCTGCATATCCTGATGAGCTATCTGTGCTAGGAGGGAGGGGAGGAGTGGTCACTCGCACCTGAAAGGGCTGTGCCTGCCCTCACACAATGCAGTCTCCAACCCCCTGGTGAGTGTCTGGGGCCTGGCCAAGGCAGGATTTCACATTCCAAAGAGACTTTACTTTGAAGTAGGCCTACTTCAAAGGAGAAATTGGGTATATGAAGGGCACCCAAAACCACAGACTTTAGATCACTTCTGGACATCAAGAGGAACCTCTGCCTGGAGAAGAGCTGAAGAGCTGAGGAGAAGTGCTGCCCTGCCTGTGACTGTGCTTTGTGGAGCTATCCTGCAGTTGCTGCTTCTGCCAGAGTAAGAGGGCAAAGACTGGACTTTGTGTGCCTTCCATCTTGTGAAGAAATCTCCAAGGGCTTGATTTAGAGCTTGCCTCCTATTGTTTGAAGTCTCAGGGACAGCAAAGACTTCTCTCTGCCAGCACCTGGAGTCTCTGGAGAGACACCGGCTCTGACAAGTGGTACCCTATCCAGTTCCTGGGCCCTTGGAAGGAAAGCTGGTGGAAATCCAAGGAAATCGACTTCGGCCGACTTTGGACCGACACCGCTGCTGAATCCGGTGACGCCGCCTGCACCCAACGCCGTGACCTTTGCTGGAACGCGATGCTATTTGCAGGCCCGATGCCGCTGCAGCCCCGCTGAAGTCCACGACTCCGTGGAATTCTCCGCACCACATCGTGACTGACGCCGATCGAAGTGCGTGGATTCAACGTTTCGCACCGACGCCGCGATCCCCGACTTCGCACATCAACTTGTTTTTACTCTTCACCAAAGGTACTGTACTTGGGGGACTACGCGACTCTGTGTCCGGCGCCGCTGGTTTCGACCTGTTCGGAACGCCTGCGTCACAACGCCGTATTAACACCTCATCGAAGCATTTTTGTTTCTAAGCGCTGCTTTTGAATTTAATCTTTAAAAATTAATAACTTGATTTGTGTATGTCGGATTTTTGTTGTTTTGGTCTTGTTTTGTTTAGATAAATATTTCCTATTTTTCTAAACTGGTGTTGTGTCATTTTGTAGTGTTTTTATTAAGTTACTGTGTGTGTTGGTACAAATACTTTACACCTAGCACTCTGAAGCTAAGCCTACTGCTCTGCCAAGCTACCAAGGGGGTAAGCAGGGTTTAGCTGAGAATGATTCTCTTTTACTCTGACTAGAGTGAGGATCCTTGCTTGTACAGGGGGTAACCTGACTGTCAACCAAAGACCCCATTTCTAACACTGGCACATCTTTGTTGTCTCTGAAATCCTAATCTAAAATCCTAATTTATGGTGAAGTCATATTTCAAATAACAATTCTGAAAATGTGTCTTTTAGAAAGTTCATAAAACACAAATTACCCTGGCTGTAATCTACTAATATCAACTTAACATTAACAGCCAAGTAAATGAATTTTCTTGACCTGTAACTCCATTCACTTGTTATTTTATAACATTCTAAAATATTTTGAACACATATCTGTTGAACCACATCCAAATTATTCAAAAACATTCAACACAATTCAAACCTAAAACCTCACACAATAACAAACATTGATACATATTCCTATGACCAGTCAAAAATGAAATGCAGAGGATGTCATTACTAAAAGTGTTAGTGCATTATGGCGGTGATTTTAACCTTGGCGGACGGCGGAGGCCGTCCGCCAAGGTACCGCCGTGAAATGACCGCACCGCGGTCAAAAGACCGCGGCGGCCATTTAAACATTTCCGCTGGGCCGGCGGGCGCTCTCCGAAAGAGCGCCCGCCGGCCCAGCAGAAATGCCCCTGCAACGAGGACGCCGGCTCAGAATTGAGCCGGCGTAGTTGCAGGGGTGCGACGGGTGCAGTTGCACCCGTCGCGTATTTCAGTGTCTGCAAAGCAGACACTGAAATACTTTGCGGGGCCCTCTTACGGGGGCCCCTGCAGTGCCCATGCGATTGGGGCCCCGCGGCACCCCCTACCGCCATCCTGTTCATGGCGGGTTTCCCGCCATGAACAGGATGGCGGTAGGGGGTGTCTGAATCCCCATGGCGGCGGAGCGCGCTCCACCGCCATGGAGGATTCAATGGGGCAGCGGTAAACCGGCGGGAGACCGCCGGTTTACCCTTTCTGACCGCGGCTGAACTGCCGCGGTCAGAATGCCCTCGGGAGCACCGCCAGCCTGTTGCCGGTGCTCCCGTGGTCGGTGACCCTGGCGGTCACCGGCCGCCAGGGTCAGAATGACCCCCTATGTGTTCAAAATATTTTAGAATGTTATGAAATAACAAGTGAATACATTTACTAGTCAATAAAATTCATTTAGTTGCCTGTTAATGTTAAATTGATATTAGTAGATTACAGTTGGGGTAATTTGTGTTTTATGAATTTCAAGCAGGCCCAGCCTGGCTTGATCATATGGCTCAAACCCCTTATTAAGTCACTTTTAGAAAGTTGGCATTTTCTTACCATAGCCATTTGGTGTCTGCAGCCTGTCTCTGGTCACATGGTTGGGTGTAGTTAGCAGTTGGGATTTGTGTATTCCTCCTGGACAGCCACACACAATGGGAGCTTAGGTGTGACTGGTTGGTCATCAGTGGAAGGATGGGAGGGAGGAGCTGGACCCAGCTTCATTTACACCTGAAGAAGCTTGTCCTGCCTCTACATAATGGGTAACATACCTCCCTATAGTGAGTCCGGAGCTAAGGCCAGGAAGGCAGGGCATATGTGTACTTCAGAGTCATACTGCTAGCAACTTCTTTGCCACTTCAAAGACACAGCTGTGTATAAATAGTGGACCTCAGACACCACCACTTCAGTTACACTTCTGGACCTTTGGATACTCTGCCAGGAAGTATGACTGCTGTGCTGCTGAAGGACTGCTACTCTGTAGGGCTGTGCACAGCAGGACTCTTGCTTTGCTGTGCTGACCTGATGCCTGCTGTCCTGCTGCCTGGGTGAGATGGACAGAACCTGTATCTCTAGTACTCAGAACATAGAGTGACTACAAGGGCTAGTTGGCTGGCCTCCTGTTCAGATCAGAAGCCTCAGGGACACAACAGGCTTCCAACAACCTGCCAGCTGTGAGTCTAACCTCCCAATTAGTGCCACCCCAGTCTTGGGGCCTAAGTTGCTCTGCCAGCCTGTGGATCCTGACATATCTCCTCTGCTGAGTGCTGCAAACCTAAGCAGAACTGATGCATCTCCGCTGCTGCATGGATTGACCCCTCTGCAAAAATCTGCATCACATCACAGCCTATTGCCGCATCAGAACTGCCACTTCACAACACATCCTCAGCACACGACCTCGGAACCTTCATCAATGGCAGGCAAAACAGTGATGCTGAACTCATCGCAGCATCACAAGCTCCTCTGAACTGGGGCATCACCCAACTGCACACCATATCCTTGACTTTGCATCGCAAGCCCCGTCAATAGGATCTTCAATGATAACACAGGCCCTCACATTGTAGTCTTTCACCATTTCACAACTGACATATCGCCACGACTGCACAACTCATCTTTGATGCAGATTTACACAACACTCAGCAAACCAGGACTGAAGTTACTGTGTTCAGTGGGCCTAATTGGGTCCCCGTAGCCGGCCCATGCTCCATCACAGACAGCTTTGAGTTGTGACTTTTTTCCAGTCTGGCGTAAACCTTTTGGGGCTATTTTTACCTAAAACTTTAAAATTCAAAATCTTTGGTTCTACAACTTAGGTTTTTGTTGTTTTAGTCTTTTTTTATTTAATAAACTCAACTCTATTTTTCTGATCTGGTGTAGGAGCCGTTTGTGTGGTGTTTTCACTGTCTTACTATTTGAAGTGTTTCACAAATACTTTACAAGTTGCCTCTAATTTAAGCCTGACTGGTCTGTGTCAAGCTACCAGGGGGTAAGCCCAGGTTAATTCGGGGTTTTCTTGAGGCTTATCCTGAAATGGATTGTGGTTGTTGCTTGACTAGAGCTCAAACCCCAGTCATCAAAAAGCCCAATTTTTCATATTAAGTGTAACTCTTTGAGTAACACTGCATCATAAGTTGCCTGCATCAAGTGGGTCTATAAATTACCCAATCAGCATTTATAACGTTAAGCACTTCCCAAACGCCTATAAAAGTAATTCATATCCTTTTATCTCCCTGGAATCTTATGAAGTTTTATTCTATCACATTCAGATAATCTCCTCCCAGAGACGCTCTCCCCCCAGCCCATACATGGAAATTATTACTTACCAATCCATCAAATACTCTCTTCTCCCATCCTTTCTTCCTCATGTAGTCTTTTATTTGATATTTCTCTGTTCCCTCAGATCTCTTAGTATGATGGCCATACTTCTCTTATTCACCTCAGACATTCCCCCTCCATCCTCGTCAGAAATCTCCTACATCTATCCAGAAGTCCTCAGGGAATTTGTTTGTGAAAAACAAAAGATGAATGCTTAATGGACCAAGAAATATACTAACTAGTCGGCAATAATTTCTGAATAAAAGATGAAAGTCCTCTTGCCATGATGGTCTGAGCACATTCTTCACCAATTGCCAGCTGCTTTGTCTGTCAATTTAAAAGGCGTGGGTGGTCTGCTGTTGGTGAGTAGAGGCATTCCCTATTCGATCCCAAAGATCTCGGTTGAGCATCCACAGGGGCCTAATTAACTACCAGAATATTACACCTGTTGCAGAATTTCAGGTCTGGCACAGTTGAGGCACAAAGTTATGCAAATGATATAGCTATTGCTTATTCAATCAATCAATCAATCAATCAATCACATTTATAAAGCGCGCTACTCACCCCTAAGGGTCTCAAGGCGCTGGGGGGGAGGGGGTCAGTGCTCGAAGAGCCAGGTCTTGAGCTGCCTTCTGAAGGGGAGGTGTTCGGGTATGGCGCGAAGGTGACTGGGCAGGGAGTTCCAGGTCTTCGCTGCCAGAAAAGAGAAGGATTTTCCTCCGGCGGTGGTTTTGCGGATGCGGGGAACGGCTGCCAAGGCCTGACCGGTGGAGCGCAGAGTGCGCGGAGGGGTGTAGAAGGAGACGCGGGAGTTGATGAGTTTGGGTCCGAGGTTGTAGAGGGCTTTGTGTGCGTGGGTGAGGAGTCTGAAGGTGATCCTCTTGTTGACCGGGAGCCAGTGGAGTTTTCTCAGGTGTCCGGAGATGTGGTGGTGGCGAGGTATGTCCAGGATGAGTCGTGCTGCGGCGTTCTGGATCCGTTGAAGTTTCCTCTGCAGCTTGGTGGTGATGCCGGCGTACAGAGTGTTCCCGTAGTCCAGGCGGCTGGTGACGAGGGCGTGGGTGACGGTCTTCCTGGTGTCGATGGGGATCCAGCGGAAGATCTTGCCGAGCATGCGGAGGGTGTTGAAGCACGCTGAGGTCACCGAGTTGACCTGTCTGGTCATCGAGAGGGAGGAGTCCAGGATGAAGCCGAGGTTGCCGGCGTGGTTGGTCGGTTGGGGAGTGCTGCCTAGGGCGGGGGGCCACCAGGAGTCGTCCCATGCGGAGGGGGAAGGGCCGAGGATGAGGACCTCCGTTTTATCTGTGTTCAGTTTCAGTCGGCTGTCTGTCATCCAGGTCGCTACTTCCTTCATGCCGTCGTGCAGTCTGGTCCTTGCTGATGTGGGGTTGTTGGTGAGGGATAAGATGAGCTGGGTGTCGTCGGCGTAGGATATGATGTCGAGTCTGTGTTTGCGTGCGATGTTTGCCAGGGGGGTCATGTAGACGTTGAATAGGGTGGGGCTGAGGGAGGATCCTTATTCCCTAACAATGAGTATCACAAACATTTTCAAACCATTTGCAGCTTTTAAAATATTCAAAGACAGATTTACCATTGCACTGGTCTCAAAAATTGATCACAAATTGTACACCAATATTTTGCAGCCAGGAATGTATTTTGTGAACCGTCTTACTTACTAAACAGGTCAGTTACCAAAATAAGGAGTTGAAGGGGGTCTCAGAAAGAACTACCTAAATAGTATTCATTAGTCAGGTTGTAAATGTAATCCTCCTGTAGTTGGCTACAATCACAGGAATGGTGGCCTCATAGGATAGCAGACGATCATACATGTGATTGCTTTCCAAGCTGGAAAACATTTTTTGAAGGAACCCAGGCTTCTTTAAAAAGCAAATACGTTATCTGTTTTAGAAACCTTCAGTGGAAATGGCAGTTGCTCTCAGGAAACTTCCCAGCAACCATAATTCCCAAATGGAAAGGGGCTCAAGGTGGACCCTTTGCACTTTGCGAATCATTTGCCTCCCCAAGTTGGGAATCATTCTCTATTCAATGGTTTCTGATCAGAATTACAGTAGCGAACCATTAATACATAGGTTACAGGTTCGCTATGTGGAAGAGATTGTACAAAACATCCCTCCATAATTACAAATCGATAACCATTTCTAAACCCATATGGCAATTCTGAAAAACTATTCCAAATTGCTAAATTGGTTTATAACAGTAGAAACAGGTTTTCAGTGGTTGCAAACCCTCTTATTACGAAAACCGGAATCGTTGCTCTGGTGAAAACCTTTGCATGTCTCGCACGCAGTTCTAATTAGCCGCAGCTCATTGCTAAGTAACTGACACCCCATCTCCTGGTATACTCATACAGTGCCAAAAAGTAAGAGTAAATGGGAGTATTTTGACACTTTAGAGCGGCAATCGCACACCATTTAGACTATGGTGTTAAAATAAAGGTGGATGCACAGAGAAGTAGCCACTGCAGCAAACAGAGGCATGCTTCTGAAAAACGCTATAAAATGTATGGAAAAAAACAAATACATTAGCAACTGCGATTGACAGAGTAGCATGAAAGTACATTGTTGCACTTGATTAGAAACTATGGTTGTACCGAGATCAAAAGAGTAAATGCAGTTTACTTCTGAAATTAATGCAAATTATTGACGCTGCTGTATTCAAAGTAATTTTTTATAATGGTTAAGCGTATGAATACTGCCATTTCTGTTTCTATACGGTGCAGGTGCTACCTTAAAGTAAACAACCTATATTTTCATCGGCCAATAGTATGGCCACTTTAATGTGTAGTACAATTATTTTAGAACAACTTTCTCAAGTGTGACTAATACGTGCAGAAAGGTGTGAGTCAAAATGCACCTTTTGCATTTATTTTCAAACGTCTTTGGAGAAGCAAGGCACACTGACTGGTTGATTGCATGGCGTGCTTGCTTGTACTGTGGGTTTTCACTTGTCTTCCACGCAGTAGCCTTGGATGCAGTGAGCAGAGACCCTTCATGTCCATATAAAGGGGAGCATTTTGAGGGAACATTGGTGCTCATCACATTATTGTACTGTATAGTAAGGCGGCTAGGCATGGAAAGTTTGCTTTTTACCTCATATGAACATTTTGTAATATAACCACAAGCTCCAAACTAGGTGAGCACATTTCATGAACAACAGAAATCAATAATTTCTTGCTACCTAACAAGTCATATTTTTCAGTTGCAGAAGGTGGCGCAGTTAGATGAACACTCACTGCTGACAGGGCACAAACTAATATTCCAGCGAGAAAACAAAGCAACTCAGAATATCTAGGTTGACTAACAAATAAATAAGGTGTTTATATTATCTTTTAACTGATATGATTTGTATTGTTATCAACGTGCTGCATACTACGGCACTAAACGAACGGTAGGAATACAATGCTGGGAGAATGCTTGAATTAACTTCAGCCACATGTAGATACTCAGGTCACACTCTGGTCCATTTGTTGCCTAGAGTGTCACTCAAGACAGAGATTAATTATCTAGAAATCAGACCTGGGCTTGCTCCAATAGGAAAAGTCCACCCTAAACTGCCAGACTATATAACTCTAGGTGGAAAGCAACCACAGGACGTTTGCTCGACTAGGTTGGCCACCTATGGGACCTAGGTTGCAGTGAGCATGAGCTCCACCTTTGGAACACCCATCACACTTAGAAGTATCTCACTTGTTAAAACAAAGATGTGTAAAATGGAATGCATTAATTCATTTGCGACCCATCACACTTACAGCACCTCACAAAAACAAAAAGGATGATGGGTGGAACGTTTGAAGTAACCCAAGCTACTAATACAGTGGTTCTCAACTTGTGGTCCAGGGGGATGCTGGGGGTCAAAGAAGCCTGGGGGCCCGCCACTGCTTAGAAAATTATATAATATTAACAGATCAATAAAATGTATAAAAATAAGGAGACTTAGGTGGTCATTTTGACAATGGCGGTAAAAACTGCCTACCGCCGTGGTAACGGCTGCCAAAATACTGTCACCGCGGCTACCATCCGTCCGCCATATTATGATGACTGGCGGACTTCCGCCACAAGAAGGGTGGAAATCCGGCAGTGATAATGCTGGCGGACGGTGGTAAGCTGGCACTGCTACCACCAGCACCACCATGCTAGTAGAATGCCGGCAGCCGTATTATGACAATTCATACGGCCTGGTGGTGTTCTGCTGGTGGGCGCTTCTGGCAGTAGCAGCGCCCCTTCCCATTCCCTGCCGGAAGACCTCCTCGCTCAAGGTAAGTCGGGCTTCAAACAGGGGAGGGGGTGAGAGGGTGGGGGTGTTGTATGTGTGTCTGAGTGTGTGACTGCGTGTTTGAATGCGTCTGTGCATGTTTGTATGCATGAGCGAATACGTGCAAGAATGGTGAAGTGAGTGCCTGTCTGCTTGTCAGTGTGATTGTGTGAGAATGTCAGTATGTCTGTAAGTATGTGTGTATGAATGCGTGTATGCAGAGTGTGTATGAATGCGTGTAGGGCAGTGTTAGAGAATGGGTGTATGCGTGGTGCGTGTGAGTGTCTGTGTGTGTGTATGCGGGGACGGGAGTGTGGGGCGCTGTGACTGGTGGGGAAGGGGGTGATGTGTGTGTTTGGCTGTGGAGTCAGTTCTGTGGTGCGTGCATGTCTGCGGGTGTGTGCGTGTATGGGGATGGGGGTGTTTGTGGATCGCTGGGGTGTGTGTTTGTGGATTAGAGGGGGTGGGGGGAGTTCAGATGGAGATGGGTGGGGGCATCTGGTGAGTGTTGGGGGTGTGGGGTAACCACCTACCGGTGACAGGGAAGCAATTCCCTGTCACTGGTAGGGCCTACTGCCATTGTTTTCATGGCGTTGCTAATGCCACGAAAACCATGGTGCTAGGCAGGCTCATATAATGCCACTGGTGGTACTGTGCCGTTTGCCAGGCTGGAGAGTAACATCTCCGGCCAAGCGGCTCATACCCCCATGGCGGTATGAGTGGAGAAGTGGCGGGTTGACTGCAGCCAACCCGCCTTTCTCATAATGTGGCGGTATGTACCGCCAGCCTGTTGGCGGTACTACCGCCACATTAACACTCACCACCGGGGTCATAATGACCCCCATAATGTACAATTGAACATTTTAAAATGTACTGTAAATATCAAGGAATTTGAAAGTAGAGGGTAAAAAATAAATTAGTATCTTCTGATTGATTTGTGGGAGCAGTGCAGGTGCATCAAACAGAATATAGGTTGGACGATGTGTGGCTTCAATAGAACTTAGAAAAGCTCCAACATTCCTATTACAATTCCAGTTTTTACTTTTTTTGATATTTGTTTGCAAATTAATTAAAATGCATTGTCATTTGTGTAAGTATTTGATGAATGCTAACTTGAGTACTTTAGGTGTATTGTTTTGCAGTTCAAATAATCGACAATGTTATGGCTGGTGTCCCCACTTTCCAGTAATGACTGAGTGAGGGGTCCCCAAATTCCTATAATGATTCATTGGGGGTTCCTGGGTTCCAGTATTGATAAAGTGGGGTCCAATGAATTCGAAAGGTTGGGAACCACTGTACTAATACGTACTCAAGCCACATTCCATTTCACTGCAGTTTTCCTTCACACTATGAGACTGTAGACAGAGACCCACCATAGGTAAATTAGAATTAGGCCTGCTGCAAAAGAAGCAGACCAGTCCGAACTGCCAGACCATGTCCCCTTTAGAAGGATGCACAGGCAGCCCCAAACTGGATTTGGCTGGTGATGCATCCTCATTGAGGTGAAGCTAGATTCCTATAGGATATTTAGCACAGGACTTACGTTTTGGGCACACTTTTTGCACTTGGGGTGTCACATTTAGAAAAAGTTAGAAAAAGAAAGCATACCACCCACCACCGTTTTGTGTCTTTTTGGCACCCTAAATTGAAATTCTCCTGAATACACAGATACATCAAATAAGTAAAGAACAGGCTGATCTTGAGGTGCAATCCTCAACATTATGTTATTGTAATGAGTTTTTGTAGGTGTTTGAAGCCCGAAAAGAGGTTCAATTGTACTTGTGTAGTCAACCACCAAGATTTTCATTGATATTTTTATCAATGGGTTAACCACTGCTGAAGATACCACAGGAATTATTACTGTTCCTTGAACACTTACACCATGCCTTTTCTGATTGATCTTAATTTCCAGCCTGCTTACAGCTCTTGGAAGGTCTCCTACGAAATGAAACCTTATAGAAGTTGTATAAGGATGAAGATGATTGGTTGTTGTGCTCGGATCGTATCCGGCCGCCGTTGGAGCCGCGTCCGGAGTCCGGAGCCCGGAGCAACCGAGGAGGTGAGAAGAGGTGGTTTGAGCTTCTTCATACAGATAAAACAGCACTTGGAGTAAGATAAAGTGTGCCTTCCAAAGAGCTGCAGAGATTCTCTTGTTTCATAATGCTGATTCTAGCTCAGGAGATCAATGGTGGAAGTGGACTGCAGACTACGCACAGTGAATTGTGTGCAACAAGTAACTAGTGGTCTGGCTCATAGAGCTGAGCAGGAGGAGAACAGCTGCTTGCAAGTGTGACCAGTGTGCAGTAGAGGGCATGCTGGTAAGATTGTTTTACTGTTTTCGATCTGAGAGCAGAGTGCACAGCGCAGGGGGGAAAACATAAGGATACAAAAGGATTTTTGTGGCATATTCGTGCCGAGTTCTAGGTAAGCTGTCTGCACTGTGTGAGAGTGAGTAAATACACGACTCTCTTCCACTGCTGAGCCGAACAAGGTGCTATGAGTTCTTTGTCGTTAGTTTGTGGCAGGTCGCTCTCTGTACCATCGATTAAATAAACGTAATTAAGAATTAACTTGAGTCTTTACTCAGAGCTCCAGATCCTCCTCCTGCGAGCCAGGGGAGTGCGCGCGTCGCCTAGCGGAGTGGATGTTGTTTGCTCATGTGCCAGTGTAGCACCTGTGGGAGTGCAGGGGGAGCGCTGCGGGATAGCCGGGGGAGCCCGACAGCTCTGGGAGTGCCTCTGACCGCTGGGCATGGAGGGCTTGGTGTTCAATGACATGTAGCTGTCCTATGCACACAAGACTGCCAACCAGTGAGGAAGGTGGGTTCAGTGATCGGGTTCAGTGATCGATTTGCTGTCTTTCTGCCACTTGTGAGAGTGGTGGGTGGCTGCAGCATGCAAAGACACAGTGAAGCTCTGGGAAATCATGGGAGAAGGCACAATAGTTGGCCTCGGAACGGAAGCTGAAGCCGAGTGGTAACAAGCAGGGCTTGAAGCACTGTGACGGTGGAGAGAAGAGAAGTTCTGCTGCACGGATATTTTGCAGATTCGGGCTGAGCTCACTAGGGAGGGAGAAAAGAAACCATTGCTCTGTTTTGCTGGTATTTTTGGATGGTGGGACAGGGGGAAGTTTAGAAGTACCTTCTAATTATATGTTTTGTTAAAGTATGTACAGGTCAAGGCTAAAAATAGCGGCTTTAGATAATTCATGTTATCTTTGTGTCGACCAGGACATTAAAATACTGGTGGTGCCAGGAGAAAACCTGTCATGTGGCAACCGTAGACATTGCTGTGAAGGTGGGAATTCCTGAAGGAGTGTACTAGAGTGTAAAGTCACATTTCAGCAACAGCGGTGAAGTCTCAGCTGTATTTTTTTGCTTTATTACTTCAAGAGTGCATGTGGGGGCAAAGTGGTTCAGGGAACATGGCGGCCGTCTAAAGGAGCCGGTCGCAGAGGGCTCTGTTCCTTGAATGACGCAGTGAAATAATTATGTCTTACCGGGGAAACATGAAGGTTTGACGGGTTGTCAGTGGGGTACCGCTTTGCGTTTTTTGGTTTTATGCCGGTGCAAGGGAGGCAAAGGAGCTGGCGGGAGCACGGGACGCTTCGGAGCACGGTGTAGCGCTGTTGTTGAGAGCCTCCCTGGAGCTCTTTAGGGTCAGGGAGGCAGCAGCTTGTGTTCCCTACCGGGGGAACCAGGGCAGGGCCAGCACAGGCCCGGATCCTTCAGGAAAGAAGAGCAGGATTTTGAGGATTCCTCAGTACATCGAGGACTTGGTGATTTCAAGTACTGATGGGGAAAAAACAAGATTTAAAGGGTTTGAAGGTTCTGTGCACCAGGGACATGCTTCTTTTGGTATAAGCACTGTAGAAATTAATTCAGACCATATGGTGGACAGGGTAAAGGAGCTAGTGGGGACCAGAAAGGAAAGGGGGGAGTGGGCATCTAAAAATAGTTTGGGACAAGTAGTGTATTCCCTGCACAGCTCTAAAAAAAGGAAGAAAAGAGTGGAAGTTGAAAGTCTGGTCCCCCTCCAGAAACCCCCTACAGCAAGAAGTAAGGCGGAATACTATAATAGTTTTGTTAAAAAGAGACTAGATGTGAAGAGTGTTGGAGGTTTGAACTATAGAAAAGTCCGGGTTACCCCATCAGTAAGGACTTATTTTCAAGTATTGCCAGGATCACCTAGAATGTCAACCGGGGGTGCGAGTATGCAAGAGCTGGATAAATCAGAGGAGTTAGAGTCTGCTGCTAGTTCAGAGGGCATTAGCCCAGACCTCCAGGTGGATGGGAGAGGTGTTTCGTAGTATTCCTTTTCTGTGAGATCTGTAGAGAGGCAAGAGGAGGTAAATGCAGTACAAGATTTTCAATCTGTCGGAGAGGATCAGGGGCACTCAATTGCGGATATGTTGAAAGCATTATCTCTGGAACTGAAGGGTGGCTTTGAGACTTCTAATGCCAACCCGGCAGAGGTTAAGGGTCTCTGTGAAGACTTAGGCAAGAAAATTGACGACTTGGCGGGCAGGACAGCTGCTTTGGAGGAGGAAGTGGGGGAGTTAATGATGGTGGTGGAAGAAAATAAAGAGCAAATAAGATATTTAAAAGAAGGGGAAGCAGGGGTAATGGCTAAAATGGAATCCCTAGAAAATAATCAGAGGAGGAATAATCTGAGGTTTCTCAGGGTCCCGGAAGGGTTGGAAGAAGGTGATTTCAAAGGCTTCATGGTCCGATTGATAAAGCAGGAGGTGAATGTGGACGAATCAGAGGACGACATTGCAAAAAATATTCAGAGGGTGCACCGGGTCCTGGCAAAAATGCCTTCCAACAGGGATAGACCAAGGAAAATGTTTGTTTATTTTCAAATATACTCACTGAAGGAACATATTCTGGCTCTGGCGTTAAAAAAGAAATCATTGTCAGTAAATGGATCCCCATTTGAAATTAGGTCAGACCTAGCAACTGTGACTTTAAATAAACAGTGGGATCTGGGAAAAAGAATAGACATGTTGAAAAAACTGCGTGCAAAAGCTCAGTTAAAATTCGCCGCTTCATTAAGGGTTATGGTGAAAAACAAAATGTATAATTTTACGGACTGGAAGGAAGTGGATGAGTTGATCAGGAAAATTGAGAAAGGGAGCGGGAATGAAAAAGGTCTGACCTAAGCTTCTATTGTTTTTCCCGGTAAGGAGATTATTATTATTATTATTTTTTTTGCGATGTCCCAAGTTAGGTACGGTGACTCTCCTCTGACTTTGGTCAGGTTAATGACTGGGTGGGTTCCCTGGGGAGGAGGGGGGAGGGGATAAGGGGTGGGGGTGGGGAGCACTGGGTGGGGAGCATAATAGGAAAAAGAAAGATCCTCATTGTGGAAGGTAGACCTGGGGGGCGGGGGAGTGATGGGTGGGGGGGGGTGGAAGAAGGTAGGTGGTTTTGATGTCGGAAAATGGCAGTAAAGAATTTGAGACTCCTGTCTTGGAATGTAAATGGTCTTAGGGTGAAGAGTAGGCAGAAAAGGTTGGTGCAATATTTGAAGGATGCCCTGTTTGATGTTTTGAAGTTTTGAAGTCATGCAGGTGTGTTCAGCAGATAGCTAGCTCAAATTGTTTGAGTGGTAGTAAAGGGGTGGCTGTTCTAATTAAGAATCATGCCAATATTACTTTTCTGGAAGGTCCCATAGATAACTTAGGGAGGTGGGTGTTGGGGAAGCTCTCTGCTTTTGAATATGTCTTTACCTTGGTAGGATGCTATGGTCCTTATAGGGATGATGTAGGCCCATTAAGGGAACTTTCAGATCGTCTTTTGCAATATTTAGATCCAATAATATGGGCAGGTGATTTTAGTGTTGTATTGAACTATGAATTAGATAGATCAGCGGGTAGTAGGTCCAAAATAAACAAGAAAATGCAGGGTCAGATTCGGGTAATGATGTCCGAAGGGGGGTTATATGATGTTTGGAGGATTAAGAGGGGGTCAGAGAGAGGTTATTCTTAAAATAATAAAAAGTATTGGCATCAGTCCAGAATTAATGACTTCCTTTTGGATAGTGTTTTGAGGGACTTTGTTTAGTAAGTAGTACATATTGGGGCCCATTTATCAGATCACTCTGCAGTCAGTTTAGATCTTAGGTTGCCAACGAAAAGGAGGGAAAAAAGGTGGACTTTAGACAGAACTCTGCTTTTGGAAGATGAGGTGGTTATGGAATTGTGGGCGGATTCAGAGGAATTTGTTAGGATAAATTTGGGTTCAGCTCCCTTAGCGATAGTTTGGGATACATTTAAGGCCTTTTTGAGGGGATGTCTGATTAGGACAGCTGCACACAGGAGGAAATTATATAATGAAGAAATAAGCAGGTTGGAGAGTCAAATACAACAATTTGAGCAGGGAATGTTAAGTAAGGAGCAGGGTGAAGAATTTGACGATTTCTATAAGCAATGTCAGACAGCTAGTTTGGAGTTGGCAGCTCTTTTGGACCGTAGGATTAAATTGAGATGTGAAGCTAACATGGTGATACAATTTGAGTACAGTGAGAACAGCAGTAAAATGTTGGCTTGGAAGTTAAAATCAGATTTAGGGTTAGGAATCAGGTGACAGAAATTCGAGATGAAGACTCGGTGAGATTAGAAAAGGTGGCGAGCAGGTGGAAGAAGGTTTTTTCAATTTCTTTAAGGACTTATATACAGAAGATTTGAAGTCGCCTTTGAAGGTATTGAAGGGGTGGCTTGGGGAATTAAATTTACCTACTCTGAATGAAGAGGAGAGAAGTGCAGTTAATGATCCGTTTCAGCAGAGTGAGGTAGAACGTGCCATTTTAGCTGGCAAATTGGGGAAGGCATCAGGACCAGATGGGTTACCAATGGAGGTTTTTTTAATTCTGGGTAGTAGTACTTCTAAAGTTTTTAAGCAATTATGTGATAATATTATGGGGGGATGAGAATCTTCCTCCTTCTTGGAAAGAGGCGATTATTACGTTAATTTTAAAACCCGGCAAATACCCCAGGAAGTGTGATTCATACCGCCCAATATCGCTGTTAAATTGTGATTATAAGATATTTTCTTACCTCCTGGCTGATAGACTAGGGATGGTTATGGGGAAACTCACACACTCAGACCAGAAAGGGTTTTTGAAGGGTAGGCATATGCATGAATTGACACAAGGATTGGTAGGGTCGATTAATTTAGCCACTCCGATGCATATACCTTTGGCGGTGGTAATGGTGGATGCAACAAAAGCATTCAACAGGGTTAATTGGAGTTATTTGATTACGTTTTGTGAATCATATAAAATTGGAGGCCAATTTATTAGAACATTGCACAAACTCTATCATGACCCAAGTGTAAGAATTTTGGTTAATGGTATGCTCACTCCTCTGGTAAAAATAGAAAGAGGGACGAGACATGGGTGCCCATTATCCCCACTGTTATTTGACCTTTATATTGAACCATTAGCTTGTAGAATTAGGAGAGATAAGAGAATACCTCCTTTCCGGTGAGGAGATCTGGTCAGGAAGGTTTCTTTATATGCGGATGATTTAATGATTTATACAGCGAATTTAAGTCAGGCCAAACCAGTTTTATAAGAGCTAATGGAGGATTTTGGGGGAATTTCTGGTTATGCTGTTAATAATCAAAAGACTGAAATTATGGCATGGAATATGGAACTAAACGATACAGTGAATGTAAAGAAAGAAGTTAAATATTTGGAGATCACTGTAACACATGATATATGTAAAATGGCAGAAACAAATCTTCCTCGGGTTATGAGGGAGGTGGACCTTTTACTGAGAAAATGGCTTAATCATCCACTAACTATAATAGGTTGGATTAATGTTGTAAAAATGGTGATTGTTCCCAAATTAACTTTTATTTTCAATGCATTTCCATTAATGTTTAACAAGGCTGCTTTAAAGAAATTGCAGGGGGAAATTTACAGTTTTATTTGGGCATCTAAAGGTGTTCGTATATCATGGAAAAAGCTCAGGAGGAAAAAAGAAAAAGGTGGTCTGGGGGCTCCTGGTATGTAGTACTACTCATGGGCTTATCTGTTAAAAAATGTAAGACAGAGTTTTAATGCATTAGATCATTCAGAACTGGGGCAGGTGTTAATTGCTATGATGGAAGATCAGGAGGTCCAGAGAAGTTTTTTGTATAAGTTTGGGGATCCGAAGTTCTTTAAAAAAAAAATTATTTAAGATATTACATGATTGGGCAGTGTTGTGGTAGGAGGTGAGGAAGGTCACGAGGTTGTCATATTATAATGAGTATGTGCCGATTTGGGATTCTCTTGGCTCCTCGGAGTGGACTAAAGACGCCTTGGCTATTCCTCTGAAAGAGGCAGGTTTTGTGCAATGGAGATATCTC
This sequence comes from Pleurodeles waltl, assembly GCF_031143425.1. NCBI lineage: Eukaryota > Metazoa > Chordata > Amphibia > Caudata > Salamandridae > Pleurodeles > Pleurodeles waltl. The sequence continues at coordinate 450,015,251 of NC_090444.1, forward strand.
TGTTATAATGGTGAACTTAGGGAGTTTGATAACCTTAATACTGAGGTAGGAGGAAGGCTGTCTAAGTTTAAATACCTTCAGATGAAGACTTGGGTTGGGAATGTGACAGAGGAAGTGGGAAGTACTAACAGGCATGTGGACCAGATGCAGCTGGATGCTCCGATAAAGAAAGAAGTGGTTAGATGGTATTGGCTGATGATGGACATTGTGGATGGTGAATTCAACCTCCCGGAAGAAATCTAGAAGGAATGCTTGCCGGAGCCGCAGCTTAAAGACCTTTGGCAAGTATCCACTACACTTCTGTATAATACTGTTAAACCTGCTGCGTTAAGGAGAAATCATCTATTTTCTATTCACAGAGCCTTTTGGACTCCCCAAAAATTGTCCAGGCTGAGACAGGATAACGTGGTGAGGTGCAAGAAGTGTGGTTCTGCATCAGCTGACGATCTACATATCTTTATTGATTGGCCTCTACTCCGTAAGTTTTAGCAAGAGGTGGGTGATGCAATTAAGGAGATTCTTCCCACAAGCCCGAAGGTAAGATCTCTGATAGTGATGTTTGGCTGTTCATATGAGGCGTAGAAGATGGGTAAAGATGGAGCTAAACTGTTGTTTTATATGATGCTTGTGGCAAGAAGAGAGATCTGTAGGAAATGATTCAGCCCTGTTCCCCTTACTTTTGTTGAATGGAAAAAGTCTCTAATTTACCATCTTAAGTTAGACTGTCATAAGGTTTGTAAGAGGATCAGATTTTGGAATCCTCTGAAGCAATGGTTGGGAAGGGGTGAAGAATGAATAGGTAGGATGTGATCCTATGATTATACTCTTTCTTCTGCTTTTCGCTCTGTAGCTTGGGTAGAAAGTTTGTCCCAGACAGGGACGAAGAGGTCGGAGATGGGTGGTGAGCAGTTGTGTGAGAACCTTCGCTGCTCCATCCCCCCCCCCAGTCATGTGAGGGAAATTTGGAAGGTAAATGAGGATAAAAAAAAGAAAAAAAAAAGGATGATGATGATTATCATTATTTTTTAAATAAAAAGGCGGAATTTAAGATACTTTTTATTCCATGCAATTGACTAAACAGATTCAGGTTGTAAAGGGTATGAAAAGTAATGTCCATCTCTATATTTTTGCACTGACCCTCATTTAGCTAAGTCGTGAGGCTTCTGAAAATTAAGATTTGTTATTTCCCAAAAACAATTGTGGAATCAGGCTATCAATGACTTCCTTAGTCAAATTTCTGTGATAAAATAGTGTGAAAATAATGGCTTTTCATCACCTTGTAAATATGGACCCATTTCATGCATAACACTGCATAAACGTGGTGTTCCATGGGTGTTGCTATAGATGTTCCTGCAGCAACACCCAAGGAAGACAAAGGAATCTGATGGATTCCCAGATTTACTAGTCTGGGAATGCGTCAGTTTCCTAAACGACCTCAGGGATGGCATAGGAGCAACACAATAAGGAGAAATATTTTTATTTATATATGCAGAATGCAGCACACATAGAAAGAGGAAAATATGTTGTGATATTTTTTGTGAAGGAAAGTGTTCCTTTCTGCAAAAAAACAATCATCCACACAATGCAGACACCCTTGCACCATGGTGCAAGGGTGCCTGTATTGGCGTGTGGCAGCAATTTGTGCACCAGTGCAGGAGGAGAGGACTGAAATGCACCATATCTTGTCAATATAGTGCATTTCTACCCTTTCCCAGTGGTGAAGGGCGGCACAGCCAGGCACTTGCTGCACCGCCCTGCGCCACAGGCCTCGTAAATAAGGCCATAAAGTTTATAGACACCATGATAGTAAATCCCCAGGGATAGCTGAAATATGATCACAAATAACACCAGAAGTGCACTGTGGAAATCAGCAGTATCTACTATGATATGCTCTAGTGAGAGAAAAATGATCACAGATTGGGCGCAAAACAATTCAAACTAGCATTGCCTACTATTTTGCCATTAAAAGCATTCTTCTTAGCAAGGGTGTGAATGTCCACGTGTACATTTTGTTTTTTAAAATATCTTTTATTGCTTTTATAAAAGTGTTCACAAAAGTCAAGAAAGTTATTTAGATAATCCCCAACTACACAACCTCTCCCACCCCCCTACGTGCACTTAGTACATCATATAAGGATCATGTTGCAACAAATCCCCAAAGTCCTGCATCAGCTCTCTGTTCCAAGTTATTCTATGTGGTAGTTGTAGCTGACTGTTCGGGGTCCAAGTCCGATGCTGAATTGTCCTCCTCTTCGGAGGGGGCATCTGCTGTTTTTAGGCTCTCCAACATCAAGTCCTATTGTGTGGCATTGTCTCTGGGTCTTAGGCCCCGTAGTGCTTCTCTCAGTAGTACTGCGCCCTCTATTTCAGACCATTTTTCCAGTGCACTCTGCCATCTATTTATTAGTGGGCCGCCCGGGTCTTCCAATGTGAGGTTATTTCTCTTTTTGCTAAAATCAGTGCCAAATCGGTGAATTTATTTGAAATTTTATGCGCCGAAGGGCGAGGGAAATCCCCTAGGATTGCCACTAGTGGGGTTGAAACTAGAGGTCTTCCAGTGCTGGTTGCTATTTTCCTGAAAACTTCTATCCAGTACGCGGTAACTTGGGGGCAATTCCATATCATGTGCATTAAATCTGCTGCTAGTTCTGCGCACCGGAGACAACCGGAATTATTTGTGTTATATATTCTGGTTATCCTGTGGGGGGTTAAATAGGCTCTATGATAAATGTACAGATTTATCAGTTTAAATCTAGCGTTCCTAGATACTGCATAGATATGAGCTGTGATTCTGGCCCATTGAGAGTCTTCCAATGTTGTGTTAAGATCTAACTGCCATTTGGACTTGAGTTTAGTTAGGGGGGAGTGAGTGCTGTTCTGTATTGCTTTATAAATCCCTGAATTTACTCCCTTCTGGTCTCCTAATGTCAACGTGTACATAATGTAAATGACACTGCACTAGCTTTCAAGGTAGCCCTCAAATCCTTCCACCAAACCATCTGAGATGTGAAGAAAGCAGCATTCACCACCACCCTGCAGTCCCCCAACCTCACTAAAGGACTATTCCACATCGTCAGAGAATTCTCCTCCCCAGATTCTGTTGAAACCTCCATATAGCCCTCCCAGTCCCTCTAAAATTCACCGCCAACACTTTCACATCAAGATCACCAACATCTACATCGACAGCCTGACCTCCCCTCTCCTCCCACTAACCTCCCACCCTACACCTTGACCGACTTGACTCCCCTCTGCACCGAACCATCACATCCATCATGTCCTCCATCCGATCCGGAGCTCCGACTAACCCCTGCCCCCACCAAACCTTCAACCTCGGACACAAAGAAATCAGACACCCGCTCACCAGCATCATCGACTTGCCGTTCAGCTCCACCACCTTCCTGGAAACCTGGAAGCACACCGAAGTCAAACCCCTCCTGAAGAAAACCACATCAGACCCATCCGACCTCAAGAACTACTGCCCCATATCGCTCCTCCTCTTCACAGCCGGTAGTAGAGAAAGCTGTCAACTGCCAATTCACAGACAACCTGGAAGCCAACTATGTGCTCAACCCCTCCTAATCCGGCTTCTGCTCGAACCACAACACAGAAACTGCCCTTATAGCCACCACGGATGACGTCAGAGCCATCCTTGACCATGGTGAGTCAGCAGCCCTGATCCTCCGTGACCTGTCAGTGGCCTTCAACACCATCTCCCACCACCTCCTCATCTAAAGGCTTTACCACATATGCATCTACAGCAACTCCAACAAGCTGCTATCCTGTTTTCTTACAGGATGCACTCAGAGAATCTGTCTCCCGCTGTACACCTCCCACCCCAAGAGCACCATCTGCGGCACACCCCAGGGCTCCTCACTCAGCCCCACACTGTTCAACATCTACATGACTCCACTGGCACCCATTGCTTGCAACCACGGTCTCAACATCATCTCCTACTCCAATGACACACAGCTCATACTCTTCCGCACTGAAGACACAGACACCACCAGAGCAAATTTCCAGAACGCCATGACCGACGTTACTGACTGGATGAGAATCAACTGCCTCAAACTCAACACCCCCAAAACCAAAGTCCTCCTCTTCAGAAGACTCCTCCCTCACCATGGGATGACTCCTGGTGGCCCTCCTCCCTCGGACCAGCATTCACCCCCCCACCCGTGCCTGAAACCTCAGAATGATCCTCAACAGCAAGCTCTCCATGAGATGACAGGTCAACTCGGTTTCCTCCACCTGCTTCAACACCCTCAGAATGTTCTGTAATGTCTTCAGATGGATCCCAAATGACACCAGAAGAACCTTCACCCAGGTCTGCATCACCAGTCGACTGGACTACGGGAACACCCTCTACATTGGAAAACCACCCTCCTCCTCAGACATCTCCATAGAATCCAGAACACAGCAGCCAGAATCATCCTGCACCTGCCAGGATGATCCCACATTGCCCCCACATACGCAGCTGTACTGGCTCCCTGTCAAAAATAGATGCCACTTCAAGCTGCTCATGCACACCTACAAAGCCCTCCACAACACAGGACCAGAATACCTGAACAACCGCCTGACCGTCACCAGCCCATCAGACACCTTTGGTTTGTCTCCCTGCCCCCTCGCCACCATGCCCCGGATCCTTTGTATCCGAGCCAGAGAACGCTCCTTCTGCCGCCTCGCAGACAAAGCCTAGAACGACTTCCCCCTCCACCTCCCAACCTCCGCCTCCTGCACCGATTTCAGGAGTAGACTGGCTGTTCAAGTAGCCCCACCTCACACAGTGCCTGGATATCATTTGAGGTGATTAGCATGTTTAAAAAGTAGTAATTGATTGATTGATTGAATTCAGTATGGGGATCCTTGCTGTTACGAGAGACTGAAGTAGCAAAGCATGAGATGCAGGTTCATGCAAAGGTAATAAGCAGTAGCTGCGCATATACCCAAAATTGGAATGTCTTTTGGTGATTGTTCTACTGCACTGTGGGAAAGGCTCAGGATTTAGCTGTGCCATGCCTCTGACCCCACTGTCAACTTAAGTGTGTTTGCTCTCTATTTTAGATAAAAAGCTCTTTCACAAGTCATGAAAGAAGCTAGGCATGGTCAGGATTTAGGGTACATAAATGTAAATGACAAAGGAATAGTCTGCCACTCAGAGCGAGCACTCGAAGCCATGGCAAACGTTCCACCAGTGCTGGTGAAATTTGGTGCCAGCAGTTCCAGATTACTTAGACTGCCCCAGTACCTGTGCAATTTTGAACTGAAAGTTGGGTTGAATTCCAAGTGCAAATTGCTAAATTTCATCAATGTAAAGGCTTATTTTTCACTTGTGAGGCAGTGTAAATGCGGGTGAAAACTGCAACAGTGTAATGTTTGCAATTAAAAGTTGATGATACAAAATTGCACCAGCACTGGCGCAGTACCCAAAGAGCAGTCCTTTTTGTGTAGTTTTTAAATATATTTACGTTGGTACACCTCCAGTACTCTCTTACAAACGCCGCTGAACTCAAGGGCAGCACCAGTGTGGAAGTGCATAATACATCTGTTAAGCCGTTGTGAACATTTGATATTTGCTTCATAAATACTTCGTAATTTGGCACAAAGTTTCCTCTTAGCAGGAAAAGAGTTATTTTCCAGTCGGATCCAGGATGCACATCCTGGCAGTAATGTAAATATTTTAGGATTCCCCGGAACATGTTTAAAAGACTATGAAAACATGAAAAATAAGGTGATGCACTTGTTCGGGGCTCAGACTTGATCGTTGACAGAAATAATTCATAAACGTCTCACACTCCACCATGTTTCAATCGAGGGATTTCCTTTTCACTGATCTGAGCAAATTTGACTGAGCCATCGTAATCAAAGGATTTCAAGGTTTATTTCAATAAACATTTACAGTGTTGATTTTTTTCCTCACAGGAAAAGAAGAACGATTTCAAACAAACGTCTGCACAGCTCCTTCCTCGTAGCGAGTGATTAATTGTACAGCGAGCTCTGCCTCCTCCTTTAACAATCTAGCTCCCCTGGAAGGCTCGATTCCGCATTTGACGACAATGTGGCTATCGTCTTTCAAATGGGCGCGCACACTTGAACAGTAGATGAAATACTTGGCAAGGAAACTGTTTATTTTATGACTTGTTCCACCAGCCCATCCTGCGTGAGGCTTGTTTTCTCAGTGGAATAATTATACACTAAAAACTTGGCAAAGGGAAACCAGCTGGCAGGGGCGATGGAAAGGTTACTACTGTACGCGTTTCACCAATAGCTTGATCAAGTACCAATTACTTTCACTGTAAGCATCTGTACCTTTCCTCTCATCTGCTTTGGATGCAGGCCTTCTTGGTATGTTGGCCTGCTAACTGTCCCTTTACTTCTTCCATCGTCAAGTGCGCGGGAAGGTTTTTTTTCTCTAAGGGTTCGTTTCACAGTGGTGCAAATTTGATGGGGCTGATGGTAATGAAGGATAAACTCAAGGATTGATTAAGACTCAACTATCAAAATAAGGCCCTTACATTAAAGGAGGAAGATCTAACTAAACTAGGTCCGATTTTTCTCTGCTTTCATATTCTTACGTTGGCACTCCTAATTGGTCAAAGTTTTAAAGGAAAATGAGTGCCAAGGGAAACTCCTTTACTCTTCCAATGATATTCTTCCTAGGATTGGTGACAGTGGTAGGCCTAAAAAAATGAGTTTACCTCCATGACAGAAGCACTTGCTTGACTTCTTGCTATCTCACACACAATGATTCGAAGATTAATGGGATAGCTGGGGACCTGTGTCAGCAGCACTGAGCCAATGTGCCAAAAATATTCATCAACTATGAAGTGGGACAGGCTGACCCATCATTGGCTGACAAGACCCATTTGTGGGACAGGCAGACCCATCATTGGCTGACAAGACCCATTTGTGGCACACTTCTTGGAAATTACAATAAGACAACTGCAAACTTCATCTGAAGGTACAACCCTGCACTGCTGGAAGTCGTTGCTTAGTCGCACAGGAGTTACTGTCCTATTAGACTTGGACACCTCACTCCCCTCCTTTTGGGCCCTGGCATCCTGGCATCAGTAGTTTTTTTGGTCAAAGTTTGGGACTCCACTATGTAGGGAACTGATCCTTGGACCACAGTTACGGTTTCTTGAAGGAGGACGTGTAGTCATATATGTATTTCTCTCTATATTTGTATACTCATGACCAGCCATTTTTGCCATCTTTATTGCGTATATATTTGCTATTGCACTTCCATTACTGAGTGTGAGTCACTTCTCTACTCCGTAACGCTTTCTTACTGTGGGATTGTACAGCAACTTTAGCAGTGCCTCCAGACACCAAATACCATCTGGCCTTTACTTACAAGGAAGTGTGCCGCTGAAACTGCAGCAAGGGAGAAGACCTTTCAGGTGCTTCTGAGTACATAGCGCACCCAAACTTATACAATGGTCCTTGTGTTTGTATATGCAATACTCCCCTGCTCACCCTTTCTTCTTAACTGGGAGCTGCTGCAGTGGCCCAAACCATAACACTTGCTCTGTCTAGTTTGGTGGCATGCAGTGGCCTCTACAGCTTCACTGGCTCTCTGTATTCAGAAGCTTCATTCCAGCTGCTCAGTCACTTTCTCCAATGGCCTTCAAGAGAAGCCAGGTCTTGCCCTGGCATTTTTAACTTTCTTCACTTTCACAGCCCCTTCCAGAAGATGGTGGTCCCAGGGGCAAAGGGTAGTCTGAAAACGACCCCCTTTACATATTCTATTTGCCCTGGGGAGGTGGTGGTCCCAAAGGTTGCACAGGGGCCACAGGGCCCCTGCCCCTTATTAATTAACTGCCCCGGGGAGGAGGTGGTTTCTGGGGCTGCTGGGAGGCTCAAGTGCCCCTCACCCAATATCTGCAATGCCCCAGGGGGTGGTGGTCCCCGGGGTGTGGGAGGCCATGTGGCTCACCCCGAACATATGTGGAAATATCGCCCCGGGGAGGTGGTGGTCCCCTAGGCTGTGTGGGAGGCCATTGGGCCTCTCACACATTATAAAAACATTTTGTCTCAGGAAGGTGGTTCTCCCTGGGGCACGGAAGGGCCACATGCCCCCCACATGTATTTCATTAATGACCCTGAAGAAGAGGTGGTCCCTGGGGCTGTGGGGAGGCCCTCCTATTAAAAACAAAACACTGCCCCCAGGACCTGGCCTGTCTGGGGGCTTATTTAAAAACAAGCACAGGGGCGACCCCTTTTTTTTTTTTTTTTTTTTTACATTTTCACCACAGATTCTCGGTACTGTTATGAATTCACAGTAAATGTTTAAAAAAAAAAAAATGCTTTTTATCCCTAGGGGAGGTCCCTTTGGAACTCCAGCACCAGAGCTAAGGGGTCAAGGTGTTCATATCTTGGCCTCTTTTTTTTTTCTTCTTTTTTTCTGGGACTCGACTGAAGCCAAGTCCCAAACATGGTTGTCAACTCTTCCTTGTTGAAGAGTTGACATCCAATCAGATCTCAGTACGAGATCAGGAGGGGTTGCAAATCCTTCACATCCCTAGATATACAAATTTGAATTTCCCTAAATTTCTCAAAAGCTACTCGACTGATTTCCGCAAAAAACAAAAAGGGCTCTTTCTGGACCAAGAGCTACCTTTCTGCCAAATTTGGTGTAATTCTGTCCAGTGGTTTTGGCAATATAGCTGTTACATTTTTCAAATCGGAATATACATTGGAAATGCTCTAAATTGTACCCCCATTTATCTCAGCCCCCGCTTGACAGATTACACTGAAACTTTCCAGACAGCAGCTCAAGTGACTTTTGAATTTTTTTGGGAGATTTTTCGTGAAGATTAGTCAAGCAGCTCCAAAGATATAGGCAAGTAAAAAACAGCTTTTTCTATAGAAACTAGGTCCTAACTATAAATTCCTAGTGGCGACCCCCACTGAAAAAAACAAAGGTTACAGGGACATTATATTTAGGCTCAGATTTTAAATGCACAAAACCATAGAAATTCACCAGTTATCGTTAGAGTTACCTCAAGTAACTATAACTCGTGCCCTACGGTAACTATATCTTGCGCCCTCACCAAGCACTGCTAATTACCCCACAAATTACAACACTAATGCCATCTTTGATAACATCATTGATAATATCAATGTAATGTTTGCAGTAACATTTTTGACAAAAAAACTGTGCAACCTTCACATTGAGCTACAGGGTTTTTCTTCCTTTTTTTTTTTTTGTCAGCCCTTTAATGGCTATCTGGCACCGTACGGAATTCCTCAAGGGCCCCCTTGTGGTCCCTATATATGTTTTCATATATATATTTTTAACTTAAAAAATAAATAAAAATGTCCTTTACGGGCAATCTGGCACTGCGGGGGAAGCATTAAGGCCTTCCCCACAGTTCCATTGCTTCAGCAAGCAGGGAGCTGCTTTGATAGCAGCTTCCTGTTTGCAGAAGCAGTTCATCTCTGTCCCCTGCACACATATTTTAAAATGAAAGCTCTGGGAGTTGGAAGTCCAAGGAGCACTGGGGGCTCCAGGCCTCCCGCTTATTTCAACATGAAAGCCCTGGGGATGTGATGGTCCCCAGTGCAGTGGGGTGTCCGCGGGCATACCCACATATGAAAAAAATGAAAGCTCCGGAGAAGTGGTTGTCCCTGGAGCTGTGAGGGAGCCCAGAGGTCCCCACACTGAATTTTTAATTCCCCCGGGGGCCTTTACAAAAACAAGCGTAGGAGCCATGCTTCTTTTTGTTTTATGTTTTTTGCTGCCAATTCACGAATATCGGAACTCACAGCAAACAAAAAGAATATATATTTTTTTTGTTCTGGGAGTGTCCCTCTGTGTCCCCCCCACCACCATTGCAAAGGGGTCAGGGTGTCTCTACCCTGGCCCCTCTTATTTCAGTTGTACTGTTTTTTTCTGGGACTCGGCTCAAGCCGTGTCCCAAGATGGCTGCCAACACTTCCTGGTTTGAAGTGTTGGCAGGCAATCAGAGCTGTGCATTTCCCTGCATGAGCTGGTCTTTGTTTGTGAATACTTTGCGGCCAGAGATATACAAATTTGAGTTTCCTTAAATTTCTCAAGAACTACTGAACAAATTTACTCCAAATAAATGAAAAACATAATCTGCATACTGGAAGCTAGCTTTCTGCTATATTTGGTGTAATTCCGTCCAGTGGTTCGGCCTGTAGTAGTGTCCAAAGAATCCTATGTGAATTAACATGGGAAATGCTTTTTGAGTCCCCTTTTTCTCGGCCCTCGCATGACAGATTACCCCAAAACTTTCCATGTACAACAAGAATCACAATGTCACTTTTTGGGAAAATTTTGTGAAGATTCGTCGAATGGTGCCAAAGATATAGGCAAGTCAAAAAATGTGTTTTCTATGGAAACATAGTTCTAACTATAACTACCTAGTGGCGGTCATCACTAGGTAATATATATATATATATATATATATATATATATATATATATATATATATATATATGTACATATATATATATATATATACACACACACACACATAAAACCTTCTAGTGGTTGCCAGTAGTTAGTTATAGTTAGGGCCATTTTTCAATAGGAAAAGTATTTTTTGACTTGATCTTGATCTTTGGCACCATTTGATAGATCGTCACAAAATATTTCTCAGTGTGGGGTTGGATGGTTAGGTGGGTTGGCTGCAGGGACGACTGGCTGCAGGCCAGGACCTTGGGCCAACCCCCATCATGCACAGCTGAAGGCCGTGCACAGCTGTAGTTGGATTAACGTATAGTATTGAACATCACTTTACGCAAAAAAAAACATAGAAATTCACTGCAAAAACAAAGGGTACAGGGGTTATAGGTATTTATGTTATAGTTAGGAAATAGCATTAAAAAGACACAGAAATACACTTAAAAAACCAAAGGTTACAGGGACAACATAGTTCTGAATTTACTCCCACAAAACCACACAAATTCCACAGTTATAGTTAGAGATATTTCTCTTACATATAACACGTGGTCTAAGGTAACTATTACTTGTCCCTCTGCCATGCACTACTAAATACCCCAGATATTGCAGCACTCATGACAACCTCTACAATGTCAATAAAAATATCAATGAAACATTAGCAGTCAAACTATTGAAGAAAAAACTGCATGGCGGGGGTGCGAGTTATAGTTGCTTTAGGCCGCATCCATTATCACATCCAGACAGACACTCTCACACCCACTTTCAGACAGACTCTTACACCCATACAGACACTCCTACACCCACTCTTATACCCAGACACTCTTACACCCACTCTTGCACCTGGACAGACACTCTTACACCCACTCTCGTATGCAGGCAGACACTCCACACCTTGTCTCACACCTCATAACAAAGGCAGAGTATGGAAAAATTACCATTAATTTACCAAAGGTATCTTTCCTTAGGATTTCCAGTCCTACCCCAGTAACTGCGCCTAGGTCATTGCCAGCATAGTGCAAAATGATGAAGTCTGGATGCTGCCACTTTAACCCTCTCTGGCTAATCCAAGTAATATCCAGAATCGGTAAATTCAGGTCTCTACCAATAACTCTCTTTCTAGCCCTTTCTTCGGCCAAAACACAAAGCTATTATCCACAATCGACAATCTGAGCATTTGAGAGGGAATCTGGACTACCATACAGGAGAAGACTGAAGCTGAATGAGAGATATTTGAAATAAAAGGCAGTTCAAATGGAGCCTAGTTCCTAAAAATGAAAAGAAGAACTGTGATTGGATGTTAAAAATATTGTGTTGCCTAAAAGTAGGTAGTGTTAGTAAGATAAATGTAAGGACATTTGTTGTTGGCTTTGAAGTAATAAGAACAAGTATTGGTCTTTGAGATATGTTAATAATAGAAAGATTCTCAACCACACCTGCTATATTTGGTTTAGAAGTAAGCATGGTGTTCTCAAAAACTGTTGTGAATGATGCAAAATAGGTTACCATGGGAGCCCAGATACTACAGCATGAGGCAGGGAGTAAAAAAGACTAGACTGTGAATTTGTAGTCACAGTTCTAATGCAATAAATTGATTATGTAATTGGGTGTAAATATATGTATTTATCCACACAGGGGTGTGCTCTGAGCACCACAGTAGATCTGCAGATCTAGCCAAAACCCCAACGAAATTAGGCTTTCTTTTGAGGAGTGCTAGAAAAGGTTAACTATGCTAACCAGTCAGAAGTGGTATTATATAAGTGAAATATGAAATGGAGGTTGTGATTGGTTTTCCACTCGGGTAAACTTGAAAGCAAAGTTGAAAATGTTGCCATTAATGGTTGCCTTGTACAAGAGTGGAATACTATTCTTCTGCATGTTTTTTTAGTAAGAATAAATTCTAATTGATACTGAGAGACAAACATACAGACCAACAAACACACTTAACATGGATATGAATTAAACTGTGTTTAATTTTAAATGTGTCAGTAAATGCATGGGTGTATGTAAGGTGAATGAAAGTGAATAGAATGTTGATAAACAGAAAAAGGGAATATAAATGGAGGGTATGTGATGAAAATAAAGAAAAGTGGAATGATCAGAAAAGAAGGTATTAAAGTCACACACTAATGTGTACATATATGCTAAAAAAATACAAAGAAAGTGGTCTATACACTGATACTCCTATGCTTACCCTTATGCGCACACTAACAAAGTCAGAGACACATTAACATATACATAAACACACTAGAACACAGTTATGTATCCTGCCCTATTATAGGTCCATAGAGTTGCTAAAAGAGCCACCGATATAGCAACATACTTACTTAAACATCTGATGGCACACCTATAGAGGGACTGATACATTTATTCAGATATGTAGTCAAGTACTGATACAACGTAGTGGCCCATCCATACAGGTAGTCCTTTAAAAATAGATTGCACTTACTACTGCAAAGCCTGAGTGGGATGTTTTAATGCAAGCTTGACTTGGTATTCAAAAGCCCTTTGCCTAGACTTAAACTCTCCTTTTACTACACACAATTCATACTTGAGGTGGGCCACAGGGCAGGTTGCTTTCTGTTTAAAAAATTACACGTATCCCTTTGAGGGTCACTGAGTTACAAGTACACTTTCAGATTCGTACGCCCAGTTATACATGCTCTCTCCCACCCAGCCTGCAACTCACATACCTATTTACAAAAGCAAAGAGCCACTCATACACCCAGTCTGACAGCAACAGAAGTACTTATACATTTATTCACTCACTAAAACACAGTTATGTATCCAGCAGTATCAGAGTCAGTTGCAGAGGCAGTTACATACTCCTGTACACAGACACAGCAAGAAATCTTTTCATATAGCCACTTACCTACACATTTAGAGACCCATAGAGTTACTAAAAGAGCCAGTGATATACCGGCATACTTAATTAAACATCTGGTGGCATACCCATGGAGGGACTGATACAGTCACCCAGATATGTAGTGAAGTACTGACACAATTTACTAACCCATTAAGACAAGTAGTCCTTTAAACATGGTTCAGGCCTACTACTACAGAGCTTGTGTATGCAGTTTGACTGCTAGCTTGACCTGGCATTCAAACCCCTTTGCCAAACCTTACACTCTCACTTTGCTACACATAACTCACCCCTCACCTGGGCTGTAGATAGGCCTAAAAGGTAAGGAGTCCTTTTAAGTTTCACTGAGCTACATGTGAACTTGCAGACTCTTATGACCAGTTAGACATCCAGTCTCCCACCCATACTGCAATTCAGATGCCTATTTACGAAAGCATTGAGCCATTGACAGACCCAGTCAGAAAGTGAAAGAGGCACTTATACATGCAAGCACACACCCAGATAGGAGTTATGTATTCAGCTGTATCTGAGCCAGTTGCATACACAGTTACATACCCCTATACTCACCAACACAGCCAGTGAGTAAGATATACGGCTACTTACATATACATCAACAGACCCATAGAGTTACTAAAAGAGCCAGTCATATACTGCCATAGTTAAACATTTGGTGGCACACCCATAGAGGGTCTAATAGCTTTACTCAGATATGTAGTCAAGTACTGACACAACCTAATCACCCATCCAGACAAATATTTCTTTAAAGATTGCTCAGGCCTACTACTGCAGAGCCTGTGTGTGCAGTTTTACTGCCAGTTTGACTTGCCATTTAAAACCCCTTTGCCAAGATCTAAACTCTCCTTTTACTATACATAATTCACCACTCAGTTAGGCTGTAGGTAGGCCATAGGGCAGGGTGCTTTTTGTTTAAAAGGTTAGACATGTCCTTTTGAGTTTCACCAAGTTACAAGGGCACTTGCACATGCCTACGTCCAATTATACATTCAGTCTCCCACCCATACTGCAACTCACATACCTATTTACACAAGTATAGAGCCACTCACACACTCAGTCAAACAGCAAAGTAGGCACTTTTACATTCATGCACACACCCAGACAGCAGTTATGTGTCCATCAGTATCAGAGCTAATTACAAACATAGTTATATACCCCTCTACTCACTAACACAGCCAGTAATCCATTCATAGAATCACTTACATACACATTTAGAGACTCATAGAGTTACTAAAAGAGCCAGTAATGTAATGATCCATCATACTTACTTAAACATCTGGTGGGACACCCATAGAATGACTGATGCACACACTCTGATATGGAGTCAAGTAATGACACAAATAGTTACCCACCTAGACAAGTACTCGTTTAAACATGGCTTTAAACCTGTGTGTGCAGTTTTACTGTCAGCTTATCTTGGCACTAAAAATGGTTTGCCATGTTTTAACTCTCCTTTTACTACTCCATAATTCACTCCCTAATCCATACACTAACATACTCAAACACAAACACATGTATAAGATTTCACAGCTAGGCACACAATAACACATACAATGACACACCCAGGCACACATTGATGCATACACTGACACACTGAGTCACAGAATGATGTATACACTGACATACCCAGGTGTACAACAATGCAGACACTCACATCCCCCAAATCATTAATGCACCTAATAGCATACCTAAACACACCATCATGCATACAGTGAGACACTGAGATATACACTCATGGAGTAACAAATCAATGCTAGTATTGATAGAAGGGACAAAATACTTATGTAGACATTGAAACATTCATCCCCACAATGATACAGGTATTTACTGAAAAAAATTGCAAATGAAGACAGACTGTACACCCAATAAACACTATTGCAGTCAGTGACACAACCATGTACACCCTAATGAACACACTAACACACCTAATTGTTTATAGTATGTAATTTAATACTATTTCCTGTAGAACTCAATAGAGTATTCTTTTTAATTATAGATGTCCGCTTGTAATTAAAAAAGAAGAATCAAAATGCTTGATAAAAGACAAAGAAGAAATAAACAGAGGAAACAATACTACCTATTTCAAACTGAGAGTAAAAAGACAGATAAGATGGAGAATGTGGATAAGAAAAAAAGAACATCTGTTAAGAGCAATAAGACGTTTCTGAAAAAATATGCAACAAATTGCAAAATGTAAGAAAATTGTCCAGTAAATACAGAAGTGTGAAATCAACTGATAAACAGCAAGGAGGAGATGTTCCTAAAAGTGGGAGATGTAATACAATAAGAGAGAGTTTGACTTGGAGACAGAAACAGCTTAAGGAGATAAGACTACAAATGTTTCAAACTAGGATAATACAGAATTTGCTAAAGAAGATGAAGAAGTGTAAGAGGAGAAGTGCTGTACTTAAGCAAAAGGAACATATTGATACTGTAGTTGAGAAAGCACTTTCTGTGAAGAGGAAACTTTTTATCTTAATACTTCACAGAATTAAGACACTTGACAAAACAGTATTGAGTTTGTGGAAAAGAACATCAAGATGAAGGCCTAAAAGTATTTTATGTAAAATTTTCAACGGTGAATGGAGACACATTTATTACAGAACCTTTTTTTAATGAAGATACCTGCTTACAAGAGAACACATCATTGCATGCAGCTGAGACAACTGGTTGTTGCTATGACATAAAATATGGTAGCCCCATTCAAAAAGAAGAGATAGTTCCTAGGAATGTAGAGAAACTGATAGCTGAAGAGGTACAAGGAAGGTGTAGAGAGGCCCCATATAATGTTGCAAGGAATAGATCCATGCAAAGTTATGAAATACACTAACGTCAAAGGGAATTCGATTGCATGTCTATCACAGAAAGTGTGCAGAAGCACTCTTCATCACTTTAGAATGTTAGCTGTACATCACTCAAAAATGCAAACTTTAGTTAGGAGACTTTACGTTGTGAAAACTCCAGCTTTATATCTAGGAGCGATGAATGAAGCTCTGTTGCATGATACTCTGGCAGAGGTAGAAACATTTTGTGAAGCTGTTCAGTTTTGTTTCTCTGGTCCTGAAGAGGAGTGTAGGGAAGATGAGGAGTTAGTGACTTGAGCTGTAGAGCAGCAGGAGATAGAGATTATTATTGAACAATTTACACAATGAAGAGCAAAGTTTAGCACAGTTTCTTCAGAGAAACCAAACAGTGTTTGTATTTGTATTTGTTGTCGCCGCACTCACTACAAAAGCCAAACTCACAAAGCAGTTTTATTTTCTAATAATGAGCAAGAAAACAGAGATAAATAGCAGGAATATGGTGTATATTTATTTCTAGAGGAATACTTTGATTTGTCAACAAAGGAAACAATATTTAAGTATTGTTTTCATAAGTTAGAGGATAATAAAATGCCAGCTGGAGCAATATATAACAGATTAGAATTAGTATAGATCCCAGAAGAACTTCAACAAATAAATGTTAATGAAACAATTCTCATACAAACTATACATCCACTTCAAGCAATAGTTCAAATGAAACTAAATACAGGGAAACTATAACCAATAGAGCTACAGACATGGCTTAAAGGAAGAGTTGTCTATGTATTTTTTGATTTTTAACAAAATGATGACTATGGCTGTTCCGAGAGATATTGATGAACCACCTATAATTCTAGTAAATGTGTGCCCACCAAAAATAGAAAAATCTGGCAAGAGTTAGAAGATGTTAGTAAAGTAAAAGAAGCCACATTATGCTTGAAAGATAATATTTTTTACAAAAATGTTGATATTATTAGAGATGTAAGTTGTATCAATGATGCAACATTACAATCAAGAGGACAGACTGAAAAAAAGGATAAACAGAAATCAGAAGAAATATATGAGTACTACGGTATCCATTCACTTCATTCCAAAGAAGCTATTGGTGGTGCCATTGATCTGTTTCAAATGAAACAAGCTAAGGTAGCTTCAATGAGTGTGTGGGGAAAAGGTTGAGAGTGTTGCTGTTTCCCACATCTATTTCCCACTGGAGTAGGTGGCCGATATGATGGCCGGCATGTACAAATACCAGCAGTGGAGTACAGGTCAACAAGACTATATTCAGAGGGCTCTAGGTTTTGCCAGTACATTTCCTATACAGTCCATCTATTATGTGAGAGTGACTTGTCAGGACTTTCTTTTCCTGTAAACCACATTCTAAAGACAGGAGTTAATTAGCAAAATCTCTCTGCAAGGGCGTTTGCTGACAAAGTACAAGATACAAATGAAAACTTGGAATACAACTTAATTAATTTGGCACGTGAACCTGGTACCAACGAATATTGGTATTGTCCTCATGGAGAACTTAAACATCTGTAACTACTTAGTTGCACGGATTATACAAGGCATAATTTACTTGAATTCAGAAGAGAAGCACACTCTAGCATTAAGGATATTAATTTGAAGACACCAGGAGAACTTTGCTCTTTGGATTCTTCTAATGTTTGTTGGTATTTTAACACAGTATCAAGCCATGCTGGCATTCATATGCAAAAAAAATAATTCCTCCTCTTGGTGAAGTTCCAGATTTCTTTTGATGTAAAGAGTACCAGACAGGAGGTGCTCCTCATATTCACATGCTGTTATTGATAAAAAGTGAACCGAAATTTTGAACCAACAGTGATGTCTCTGTGCTGTCTTTCATTATCTTATATGCACCATCTCAAAAGATAATGATGATAAAGGCCTACAACGGAAAGTTCAATGATTTCAAATACATATTGTGGCAAGTATTGTTGTTGAAAATACAGATGTAAAGGAAAATTTTAAACAAGGTGATGTTTTGGATTTCCAAGACCTATAATTTCCAAAGGAAGAGTGAACAGCTTTTTATCTGCAGTCAGACATACAGTAACATGAAAATCACAAAAATATGTATAATCTGAGAACAGCAGAGGCCTCCAAGTATATCAGTTAATAATATAATCCTGTCATTCTGAAATTGTAAAATGCAAAAATGGACTTACAGTTTGTTGCAGACAGCTCCATTGCAGCGGCTCGTTATGTCATTTCATACATTATAAAATGGGAGAAGACAGAGATTAAGGAAATGTGGGAAGAGATTTCTGCAGGAAAGTCTCTAACCAAGAGGTTATACAGCTTCAGCTTGAAAATGGTTTTGCATAGCAAGATAAGTTCCTATGAGTGCTGTGATAAGTTAAGCTCAGTCAGTTTGTAGGGGAACTGTTTGGGGCAGTCTAGACTTGCCACCTAATAAAACAATATTGGAGTCTTTCACCGAAATACAGTACCTAGCAGAATGTTATCCAGAGAGTACAGATATAGTAAAAACAATTATATGTTGGACACTTACTATCCAAGAAGACATCCTCATCTAGAAAACATGTGCGTTCATGAGATTCTGCAAAACTCTAGGTACAGAAACAATGGGATAGAAAAAGTAAATGAGGGGAAATATGCTGTAGTTGGTTGCAATAGTTGTTTGATTCACCATGCAAAAGGTAGTTTAATTAACCACAGAAAACTTAGTTTTAAAACTCCAGAGAGAAGACCGTTTTTCTACTTAGCACTTCTGCAACTGTTCAAAGCCTTGGCATTCTGAAACGGAGTTACTTGAACAGAATGATGATGTGAAGATTCTTCAACATTGCCAAAGACAGCATTAAGGGTTCAGTCTTCCCCAACTACCTAAAAATGTTAAATGATGCGATTGCACATGAAGAAAAAATTGCTACTGAAATAATAAAGGACAATTTACAAAGCAGCCAAAGTTCTGGACCTCTAAGTCAAGAGCATCTTGTACAGCCAATAATTCAAAATAAATCTGCCATGAATGAGATGGAGACTTATGCAACAAGCAAGAGAAGAAACTGTTGTGTTGGAACAGCTAGTTGGACAACTGAATGATGAGCAGAAACAAATATATATGGAAGTAAAATAAAAATATATATTATGGGTTCCTCCACAAAACAAATTAATCTAAATGTTCAACATTTAAGCCAATTATATTATATGTCAGCGGTCAAGCTGGCACCGGAAAAAAGCTTTTTAATTCAAGTTCTCACCACTTATAGAGGACTACAGACTCCATTTTGTCATGTGTAGCAACAGTACCAACTGGATTGGCTGCTCATAACATTAAAGCAATTCCTTTACATCGACTATTTATGTTACCTGTAAAACATGGCAATAAACTGGAGTATGAAAAGTTATCCTGTGAAGCTTATCATGAAGTTTCCATAGTTTTAAAGAAAATAAAATTTCCATCATTGATGAGGTGAGCATGGTCTCAAACTTAATGCGTGCCTTTGCCCACTCAAAAATGTAACAGATACTGAAGACAGATTTTGATGTACTGTTTGGAGGAAAGCACTTAATTGTTTTCATGATCTATTACACTTAACCATGTGAAAGAACAGCCCGTGTTCAAGACACTTCTACATGAAGAAACACAAAATTGTTTGGGAAGTATGTGAAATGTAAACATTTGGTTAAACTTCCAATACAAGGAACTACTTAGGAATATGCATCAATCCTCCGACATGGAATACAGAAATGTTTTCAAGGATATAAGAGTATGAGTTTTGACAAAATAGGGAAAATGTTGCTTGCAGAGTCAACTTATGAAGAACCTTTTCCTCCAAAGAAGGCAGTTGCAGAGCTAATGATCAAGTTTATTGAAGAAGGGAATCCATCCTGTGCCTAATGCCTACTATTCAAGAGTGCTCCAGTTTTATTGAACAATTACTACAACTGGAGAAAGAAGCAATTTTGAAACGGACACCAGTTGATAAAATGGAGCACCAGGGATTGACAGTACTGTTAACTGCAAAACTACAATCAAAGTTGGAGAAGCCTGTTTCCAAAGCTGTGGAATTAGAAAGATGTTTACATGTTTGCAAAAACTATAGGATAATTTTGCGGCATCATTTTAATGTTGAGGAAAGATTAGTAAATGGGGCTTTGGGTAAAATAATTGATTTCATTTTATTTCCAAACAGGAGTGAGATTGAATACCTAACAAATAAATTTGATGAACTTGAAGGTGGTACACATATAGCAATGTCTCTTGCTCATTTGTTGCTTGTAAAAGACTTGTATGTTAGAAGGAAGCAGTTAACACTGTCTCTAGCATGTGTTGCAACAATCCATAAGTCTCAAGGTTTAAGTATAGATGTAGCATTCATTAACATTTTTTGTATAGTCTTTAAGGAAGGTATGTCATATGTATCATTATCACAGGTTGGAACTTTGTCCAGTTTGTATCTCATAGACGTTGATGACAGTAAAATAAAGCTGATTCAAGTTGTGTCAAAGAGTATAACCATTTGAGAAGTGTCTATGCACCTTATTTAGGACAGTATCTAGTTTATGAAAAGCCTACTATCTTAGTGAAGAGAAAGGTTTCAAAGGATCACAGAGAGACGTTCCTGAGAAAATGTGCAAGAAAGACAATAAGAAACTTTTGAAGAAAAAAAGTACTAAGAATTCCAGTCATATTGTTCGTTACTAGTTGACAAACCCCTCTGGAGTCAACTGCTATGCCAGTGTAGTTCTCAATGCACTGTTCTCTTTACCTCATCTTGTTCATGCAATTGATCAGAAAAAAACAAAATAGAACATGCTCTGTACTCTTTGCTTTGTTACACCAGTTGTCCAATGATAGAACAAAACATATTCTGCATCTTATATTAGAGATCTTTTAGATCTGAGCACTGGATCTGTACACTTCACTCAAAACACTCAAGAAGATGTGCAAGAGTTCCTGATGGTACTATTCGGGATCTTAGAAGAAGAGATGGTACCTATTGATGACTTATGTGAAATTAGTTACTCATGGCAGCATGACTGTGACGTTTGCATCAAAAACACAAATGGATTCAGAGTGATGTATCTACTTAATTCAACCAGACAGCAAAATTATTGATTTTGAAAAATTGTTAAAGGATGCATCACAGAATAGCACCTGCACAAAATGTCACTCAGATCTTCTATCAACTTTGAATATAAGAAGAACTGTCAAATATATCATCCTAATGCTATAGCAATGCACAGCAGATGGAAGTAAATTGGAAACACAAATTATAAATTTTAAAGGTGGACAAATCTCAATTTCTGGTGAAATGTGTAGCTGTATAGATAATATTGTTCATGAAGGACTAAGAATTACATCTGGACACTACCCCATCTACATAAAATATACAACTGGATGGACCAAGTTTAATAACAGCAACCTTCCATTCATTCCTACCTTCTGTTTCTTGAAGCAAAATAACATTCTACGGAGGATTACTACTGAAAAAATGAAATAGTACACTTCTGGGACTTCTAATAGAATGAGTTAAGACATAATACGGCCTACCAAGCGTAATGTCTACATAAGGAATTCCAAATATTGATATGCACTTACTCCTGGAACAAAACAACAGAGATACCACTAAATTGGAAACAGACATCACAAACCAAAAACTAGGATAAACAACTATGTCACAGAAAAACAAATATTGCTAAAATTATTAAAGGTAAAAAGATTTATGGATATTGAATATGTTTTTAAAATGTTAAACTGGATGGCCACAATATCACAAGAAAAATGTCAGAATCAAAAAGATATTGAAAAAAGAGCAACATAGTTATAAAACCTCATTGATTTGGTACACTCTTCTCCTAGTTGATGGATTACCAGTTTCTACGACATCATGCGGCCTACTAGGGGTGATGTCTTTATAAAGCTTTCCATATGCTACTATCTTTCATACATATCAATTGTATTATAACAATGTTAATTAATAGAAAATACTTACCTTAAGCACATGATTAATACAAAAGTTTAAAAAGTATAGGTAAAAAAAATAATTAATTGTAGTGAGGGTAATGCATAGTGTTGTTAATTTACAGTGACATACTATGCAGTTATTTTTTTTCCACAATCCATATGATTGTTTTTCCCCACTGTTCAATGATTCAATGATGAGTCTGATTACCACACATAGTTTATAGTGCAAAGGTACGGAAGTTGAGAACAGTAGAAAAGGGAAAATAAAATGCCTAAATTATATGTATGATTGCTTCATAGTCGTATTAATATTTTGTGGTTTATTATTAATAAACTTGACTGAAGCCGAGTCCCAAAATGTCTGCCAACACTTCCTGGTTGAAATGTTGGCAGCCAATCAGATCGTGAGAATTTGCTACTTATTCATGCATCTAGATATGCAAATTTGGATTTCCTTTAATATCTTGAAAATGACTGGATGTATTTACAACAAATAACCAAAGGTGTGCTTTCTGGACCAAAAGCTACCTTTCTGACAAATTTGGTGTAATTCCATTCACTGGTTTGGGCTGTAGGTGTGTTCAAAATCCCTATGAAAAATAACATAGGAAATGCACTTTTTTTTACTTCCCTTTTTCTTGGCCACCGCTTGACAGATCACCCCAAAGCTTTCCATGCACAACAAGACCCAACTTGAAGATTTGTGAAATGGTACCAGAGATATAGCCAAGTCAAAAAACACTTTCTATGGAAACTGGATCCTAACTATAGCCACCTAGTGATCGCCATTGCTATGGCTGTAGTAACTTTAGAAGTGCATTTTGTAAACAGCAATAACTCCACTGTTTTGTGTGTGTGTTTTCTGTATTAGCATGGTCTTCCCAAAACTCCTTCTTAATTTTCTGTTAAACCCACCTTTTTTGAGTATTGTATTCCCTATTTTTCCATCACTCCCACTGTCCCTCCCACATTTACCACAAAATAGTGTACTTACCTATGCATAATCTCTGCAAACAAAGAGAAATGATAGGGGGCAAAGATGGAGTTCTCTACCCGTATGTTTGGGAATTGCATTTCGTAGTAAGTAAGTAGTTCTACTGGCATATATCCTATGTACTACAAAAGGCAGTTTGTAAATATGGCCTCTCATTCATGGGTACTGTACCTAATCAGCAGGTTTTCACCCATGGAAAATAGTGCTGCTGGACTTCTTCTGACCACAATGATAATTATGTGGACTGATCTGTACAGTTCCTTATCTCCTATAAATTGAAAGTGGTTCCAAAACCTGGAAGTACAGCAACCCATGAAGTGTGTCTGCACTACAGTGTGACATTAGTATTTAATTTGACACTGTGCCAATGTCAGCTATCATGAAACTATAAGTGGCTCTATTGTTAATTGGGATATGACTGCTATATCATTAGACATACAATAAATACTATAACCAGTATCAGTGTATTTTTCAGTTGACTATATCAAAATGTTTTGTGAAGCATTTACTTGTGTTTGCTTGGTTATTGCTTCGATCTGCTACATGTATTGATGCCATCAACTGATGATTGCTTTGTAACATATTATGTATGCATACTTTGACTTGCATATGGAAACTAGGATATGAATAATGAGACAACATTACATAAGTAGTCACAATTGCATACATGTTCATTAAGTACAGTAGTTTGATGGCTACCTGTCAAAGTTTCTAGGAACTTTACAAGCTAACAGTGCTAAGTTAAGGGTATAGTCACCTCATATTCCAAATCCACAATATTCCATGAAAAGCGTTATTAATAATTAAAAGAAACTTCAGTGAACTATAAATATCTGCACAATAAACACTGCTATCAACAATTTCATTCAAAGAACTATATATAGAACAGAAGTCATAACGAGTTATGCAACAGAAACATATAGAAATAACTTACTCATACCAAGAGTAATAACAAAAAGTGTGCTCCATGCCATAATTTCACAAAGAGGATCGCCACATTAAAAGGACTTAGAACATTAGCACTTTATTCAACAAAATCCAATTCTGTCTCACATATTAGAAGCATTTCTGTCAATTACTTACAGAGGACCCATTAACACCAAGGACACTCAATGCTTGTTGAAATTCAAAGACAGTGTAATAAAATCTCTGACATATATAAAAATAGGGTTTTATACATGTCACGAACGTTCTATTTGAAAATTAGAATTAAATAAAATTTGACGCATAAGTTCAAAGGAGTCTACCCAGTACATCATCAAATAATGAATTGACTATGATAGCATACCATTTTCAGCAACATCTGCTTGTCAGACTTACCAGCAAACCACCATGAAGAGCATTCAGAAACATTGCAGAAACATTCTTAAGTGTTACCCCGAACACTCAATGGTGGACCATTTTATGGAACAAAATAACTGTAAGAGACAATTCACCTTTTAAACAATTGAATAGATACAGACAAAAACCACAGTTGAAGATCAAACACGGAAACAGCGCCAAAGAGAAAACAGCTAGATTATTACTTTGAATACTCTGAGACAAGGCCTAAACAAAAAAAATGTGATGGTTCTACTGCCTTCTAAGAAAGGTGTGACGTTTTCCTAAGGAAACATTTGCTATCAAGAGAAATGAAATACCTAAATGTATGTATTTTCTTCCAGGTTCCTTTGTAATGACATGTGAGCTTGCTATGAATCAGCAACCACATTTAATATATGAATAAAAAGTAATATATACCTTCTAGTAACCATGTAAAGTTTCTATAAATGTTGTCAGGTCTCCTTCTAACCACGGTTCATAATGAACACTTGTGCTATTGGGGCTATTACTGTAATGTTGTCCGAATATTCATAACCATGATTCCATTTGCAGGTTATAGATATGCAGACACTATCATGTTAGAAAACAATTATCAACTGAATGCATCAGCACAAACACAACGCTAACTTGTGCAGTTAAAAATATGATGTATTTTAATTAGAATATCATTCAAAATATTATTATATTGTAAAAATACAGTATCGTGCATATTGGAGTTTATCACGTTATTCTGGTTAAAGTTAATACGTTCTTCTGCCAGCCACTCTACCATAAACGCCAGCAGAACAAAATGCCAATAAGGCCCACACTTGTTGATTATGTTAAGGTCCTTCCATAACACTATATTCAACATTATGCATACATTTTAAAATAATCAACATAGTAACCTTAAGTAATTAATATCAGATAGTTTTTCAATCCGTGACAATAGCCTTCTTAACCACACCACATTTTCGGACTCACATAAACACATCTTTTTTCAATGTATCAGTTAAAAACAGTGTTACTGCAAGACTTGTATAACACATTTTCTCTGCTCCTTTTACGTTCATATTATATGATAAACACAGCATCTGACTATTAGATCACTAGACATATTGTCATACAGAGAGTATTTTCAACATTGCCCTAACTTAATTAGTGACTTACAATATATTAGTTTGCCCCCATTATAGCAACTGTATACCTCTCCACATTGACAGTAAAACTGTTATCGAGCACATGCCGCTGACATTTCTACCAACACCGAAATTCCGACAAAAAAAAACACTAGTTGTTAAATATTTTTTAGTCTTAACATGAGATCTCCTTGAGCACGGCAGCCACTGTAAACTAAGCATCGCTCTTAGCCCACTTTCTGCTCTCCCCCTAAGCAACGTGGACACTAGCGCTGCTAGGCTTTAAATACAATATTCTCTAATGGGATAACACAGGTTGCACCAGCCTAAGAACTCAAGCCTTGCTAAATTGTACACATATTTCACTGTTTGCAATGATTGTGGGTTTGTAGCACCACCTGAAAGTTACAACAGATAAGGACAGTATCAAATTGTTGGGTTAGTTTTAATGTGCAGCCTTCAGGAAGTTCCTAGCGCTACTTAAACAGCTGAAGCACTTGCTGGTTATACACATTACCTAGACACAGTGTAAAAACTAATTTAAAAATTGAAAACAAGTTAACATTATTCACTACATGAACACAACTATATTTCATGTAAATTATTATTGCTGCACACATTTGTTTTAATTAGTAACACGGAAAAAGGTGTAACTTGACAACTACAATACATCAACCCATACACCCAGCCCATTTTGGCAACGAGTGTCATCAAATGTTCACCCGGACGTTTTTTGTTATCTGAATAACTGACTGTTTATAACCCTTCCCACTTTTCTAGGTCTGGCCGAAAGACAGCCTTAGCGGTCTTGCTTGTCTTGGATAATATAAAATCATAAAAGAAAAACACATATGTAATTACGTACTTAAAAGCGGTCTACAGTTAAGTCCCTTGTAAAGGGTACCCATGGTACCAAGGGCCCTGTGGCCAGTTATGTTCCCCAAGGGCTGCAGCATTTATTATGCCACCCTGGGGTACACCTCACTAAGCACATGCACACTGCCACTGCAGCTTGTGTATGCCAAAGGGGAGAAAAAGACAAAGTCAACATAGCATCCCTTTCAGGGTGCCATCACCACAAACCACTGCCTGTGGCACAGAAGGCCTTACTGCCCTAAGGTGGTGCACTATAGGGGCATAGCTGCATGAGCAATATGCCAGAGTGTCTAAGTCCATTTTTAGACATTGTAAGTGCAGTGTGGCCATATTGGGTATATGGTCTGAGAATTTGTCATTATGAACTCCACAGCTCCATAATGGTTTCACTGAATACTGGGAAGTTTGGTATCAAACTTCTCAGCACAAAAACCCACACTGATGCCAGTTTTGGATTTATTGAACAATGTACCCATAGGGCATCTTAGAGAGGTCCCTTGTATTTTGCCCAGTCCTTTAGTGCAGGATTGACTGGTCTGTCTCAGCCTACGCCAAGAAGAGATGAGTTTTTGATTACGTGGGGGTGAGAGTCTTTGTGCTCTCGGTGGCCAGAAACAAATCCTGCACTGGGTGAAGGTGCTTCACACCTCTCCCCTGCAGGAACTCTAACACCTAGTGGTGAGCCTCAAAGGCTCAGGCCTCTTGTTACAATACCCCAGGGCACTCCAGCTAGTGGAGTTGCCCGCCCCTGGGATAAAGCCCCACTTTTGGTGGCAAGTCCAGTTGGAATATTAGGGAAAAGAAGGAGGAGTGACCACCTAAGCTGGGACCAACCCTAAGGTTTCCAGAGCCGAGGTGACTCCCTCCTTGCAAAATCCTCCATCTTAGTTTGGAAGACAGGGACCAATAGGGTTAGGTTTGTACCCCCTCCTCAAAGGGAGTGGACACAGGAAGGGTGTAGCCACCCTCAGGTACAGTAGCCATTGGCTACTGCCCTCTGACCCCTGTACCACCCCTAAATCCAGGATTTAAGGGCTCCTCTGAAACCAGTTTGTCAGATTCCTGGTGACTGCACAAGAAGAAAGAGGAAGGACTGCTTAGTTGAAACCCTAGCAGAGAAGACGGAAGATGAAAACTGACTTGGCCCCAGCCCTATTGGCCTGTCTCCAGCTTCAAAAGCCGTGCAAAAGAAAGTGACGCATCCTGCGGGTCCAGCGACCTCTGTCAAGCCTCCAGAGGACTGCCTGCATCACAGAGGACCAAGAACTCCAGTGGGCAGTGACCCTGTCCAGGAAAAAACTACACCTAAGGACTCCAGAGCCTCCCAGGATCCTTGAGTCGTGACCATTCTGCACCCGATGCCCACGGCCTGAGTCCAGGTGGCACAACAGACTAGAGCTGATCCCCAGGCAATTCTGAGCAAATGCCCACCCTGGGTTGATCCCTCCATTCCACAACGACGACGCATGCAGTGTGAATCCAGAGGACCAACCCTGATTGCGACAGCACTGACGAAGATGCCCGCCGCTAAAAGGTATACTACACCCACAGCCCCCCTGGCCTTACGGAACCCGATCTCCAGTGCAGCAACATTCAGCAGGCGACCCTACTACTTGTCCAGTCTGTGTTTTTCTGGAACCGACCCCTTGGACCCAGCCTGCAGCATCTAAGTGACCCCCCAGGGTCTCTGCCTATAGGAAAGCATTAGGAGCCTGGCACTGTGTTTGCACCCTACACCTGGCCGCCCCTCTGCCGCTGAGAGTGTGTGTTTGGTGCTGACCCGTGGCCCTTTGCTGCTCCTCTAAACCCCTCAGGTCTGCCATCCAAAGACATGGGTACTTATCTGCAAGCAGGCCTGATTCCGATTGCCCCGACTCTGCATAGGAGCCAATGTTAAATTTACCTCATTTTTTACCTCTGCACACGGCCAGCCCCATGTTTCTGGTAGTGGGTGTTTGGGGTTGACTTGAACTCCAACCTGTGGACTTCCTAATCCCTAAAGACTGGAACTGTAAATCGTGTACTTACCTCCAAATCATACTAACCTTTCTTCCCCCCAGAAACTGTTTCTGAATTTTGCAGTGTCACCTTTTAAAACAGATTACTGCCATTTATTCAAAAACTGTACAACTTTCCAATTCTAACCAAAGTGGTTTTCATACATATGTGGAATAAGTATTTGTTCATGAACTTACCTGCTACTTGAATCTTGTGGTTCTAGAAATAAATTAACAAAAGTTATTTCTGCTCTATAAAAACCTTTGGTCTGGAATTAGTAATTGCGTGTGTGCTTCCCTTTTGTCTGTGTGTGTACAACAAATGATTTACACTACCCTCTGATACACCTAACTGCTCAACCACACTACCACAAAATAGGGCATTAGTATTATCTACTTTAGCCTCTTAAGCCTCTGGGGAAGCCCTGGACTCTGTGTGCACTATATCTCATTTTGATATAGTATACACAGAGCCAGCTTCCTTCAAATGTGCACAATTTTTGTTTATGGTTAGGGAAAAGTTCATATTCCCTGAATCTTGGCTGAATTTGAAATCTATACATAGAACAGAAAATAGTGTATTTACTGAACAGATAGAGGATATCCTATTCTAATAATGAAGGTTGTAAGCAATTGGGTGGAAGTTGTTAGCACTTAAAGTGGTAAAAATTCCTGAGTACGTCATTTAATTTCACGTTTAGTTGCCTTACTGAGTGACTTTAGAAGAAATCTTACTATCATGCAATCCATCCTTTCACCCTATTCTTTCTGTCTTCAGTGGCCCCTCTCTCTTCTATGTTATTTTCCGCTGTCCAAGTATTCATGTTGGTCTCTCCTGAGGAACACCACCCCTGCTGCCTCTATTAATAGTTTTAACCACACCCTTTCATCTCCACCTATGTTGCTACAATCATAGATCGCTTTTTTTCTCTGCATTCCACATAATATTTGGGAGGATTACTCTATGGGTGAGCAGATCTCCGGTATAATTCAGTTATTTCTGCACCTGGAGTGATCCTGATTTTGCTGTCAGTTGAGAGTGTGGGTTAACTGTGGAGAGTACTTTTGTACAAATCTACCAGATCACTTCCTCTCATTTACCCACTACTACCAGCACACAGCGTGTACAATACAACAAAACGGACATCAATCTTTCTGCTAGGCCACTCCTTCTCAGCCCTTTGCAACACAAATCACCCTCATTTTCTTAAGATACATTTCACCATAGCTGCACCTCTTTTTAAGTAACTTATACTACCAGTTATCATAAGCCATTTACCATAGGCCATTTATATCACAGCTGAAACTTAGTCAGTTGTTTACGCCCCACAGTAACACATTACACCACTCATCTTCTATGGCTTACTAGATCGCCACTTTTCAGACACTCACAGCACTAGTGAGTTAATTTACAGTACTGCCCTTCCACTTATGTCATTCATTAATGTCACAGTCATGCACAATCACGTATCACACAAAAAACAATAACTACTTAAAAACCACTTAACAAATTCACTCATTAGCAGCCACCTTCAGTTCTAGCTATTCTCTGACATTTATTACTCTATTCACACTCAGATACCCACAAAATTAACTTCTGCAATTCAGACCTCATTTCACACACAGCTACTTAAAATTCTACTAAATTCTGCAACCAATCGTATGTCAACCCTCACATACTCAACTGTCCTACTCAGGTTAAAAAGCTCACCATCAACTGAAACCACTAATCACAAATGCCATTGTAAATAAAAAAAGATATATTAAAGTGCTTCTAAATTAAAAAAAAATAAATGTAAATGCCTGCACAAACTCGCCCACACTCGGCACTAACCAACGCTGTCTAGCACATGAGTTTAACACAACCTACTCAAAATTAGACAAATAGTCAAGTGCAAACAAAAATATGCACTGATCTCGTCACCGACTAATCTGCTAACTGCCTATTCAGTGCAAAAACTGTCAATAGCTTAACACCATTGCTGTGCATAAAGAACCAATGTCTGAGTAACAATGTATACCGAGTGAGTAGAGAATGCATCATCGATGAGTAATATTGACAGTTATAAAGTCACACCTCTACTCCTTGGATATTTGCGCTGATCCACTGAGGAAAGGGGGATATCTTAAAAAATACTTTAAAAATGCACTACTTCTAACATCAGTTCCATCTTTTATCAGTTAGAAAGTTCCTACAGAAAATATAGGGCCAGATTAAGAGCTCATGGATAATTGAAAATCCTGCAATTTCTGGCGGATGCAAAGTAGAACCTAATCAATTTCCTCCACCATGCCAAACCTATGATGTGTGAAATTCGGCCTCCTTTAGCATATCCTCCAGAATCCGAAGGCTTTTCAGTTACCACTGAACTCTAAATCAGGCACTAAGGGTGTATTTTAAGGGCATACTTTAAGTTTGGCAATTGGCTTGTAAATTCACCTGTGCAGCATAGGGAAGGCTCATTATCTGCAAGCCGATTAGAGGACTACCCGGCCTATTTAATAATCCCTACCAGCTCAGCAGGGATCTTTTTCTGCTGGCAGGGCAGGAGCACTTTTAACAAAACCTCAAAGGGGGCCAGCACTTTTTTTATTACATATATAAACCCTCAAAGAAGAAACCCGCCCTAATAAGTATACACCTTCCAATCTGTACAATGTACCAACCCTATGTTGGATTGGGGTCCAGCTCACTGTTTCTAGTGGTTGAAGTAATTTGAGCCTCACTGTTGGAACCAGGCTATCCGCTCACCTCTAATTGAGAGTAGCAAAACATGGTTTTAGCAGTCAGGGTATATCCTGAATTTTGGTGAATGACTCACATCTGCTCTACCCTTTACCCTCTACACTTTAGTGTGTGATGTGATGACATAATATACACAGCCTGGTAAGAGATAGTCATGGTTTTACATGTGCTGGTAGGAAGGGCTGGAAACACACCCCACTCTGTTCAAGTCACTGACAACATGCACATGATTTGCAGTATACATGAAATCTACACTGAGTTTGTAATGACCTCAGATTCTCTATGGGAAGCTCCATATCAGTAGTGCATACGTTTTTTCATGAATATATTCCAGGCAATCGACACATACGTTCCACACGGTGTCATTTAGAGGCATCATCGTTCAAAGTCGCATCGCTCCTGTTAAGTTTATTTCAATTAATGTTTAACCAGCACCATCGCAGGGCTCTTTCGCAGAGAAAAGAACATTCTATACCCGAATAATAAAAGCTGCGAGCTTCTTCACAGTCATAAAGATTATACAGTTTGGTAATTATCTACGAAGAAAACATTTGTCAGATGCGGTGCCAATAGCTACATCGGTTTCCAATTCCACCCAATTCAGTGAATTAATCCTTCCTCGGGGTATAAGAGAGGGCACGCCACAACAGAAAAGTTTCAGGTTTATGTTCTTTTCCTAACCTAATTGGTAACCCTTTGGTACTTCACGGCACTTTAAAGTCCTTCACGACAATTTTGTAATGCAGAAGAAAAGTTGTTAAAGTTCAATAAACCCTATCCCAAGAAAAGAGTTTCCTCAGCAGCTGGTTCCATTTAAACGCTGTATTTCGAAGCTCGTAAATGCTCCAGTGAGAGATAGTATAAATGATTTAAATCAAATTAGGAAATACTGTGCTTGTGTATTGAAAAGACCCGGCTCCGGCGTTGGCTGATATCACTCACTCTGCAGGTACTGCCAAACGGAGCTCAAAAATGCGCATTTCAGTCACGTAGGCGGTTACAACATATTCCTGCCTCGGAGCCAGGGCTGCTGCTTCTGTTGATAATAGAATCTTTGTCTCATTAAGGACAGGCTGCTCTGGGTGAAACCACATCATGTTTGTGTTCGCTCTGGAAGCAAGGACATGGTTTTTAATAACGAACATCTTTGGTTTCCTCTCTTTGATCAGCAAACAGAAGTAGGTAATGTGGAACATGTAAAATGACAAAGGAAAGGTGGAAGTGAGCGGGGTAAGGAGTGTGTAAAAGTTCACCTTACAAATTTCAGATGCTGTAACAAAAAAGTTGGTGAAAATGTACAGTTTTCTTTACAAGAATTAAATGCCTCACCTTAACAGAGACGCTAATGCAGGTATTTTTCGAGCTATAAATAAAAACATCTTGCTACTGTGCATCCTCAAAAAATGCTTTGAGTGAGATCATGACTGGTCTCAGTGTCCCCTGCGCCAAACATCCCTGCCTAATGAAAATTGATCTGTTTGGGCTCCTTCTCACGTAGGATAATGTTTTATTTCATTGGAAGACCCCACCCACCTGTCTCCCGTCATGGGACACTCCTGGGCAAGGGGCGTATCTGCCCGCTAGGATACCTACCTCAGGCACGCCCGCCACCCATCATTTCTGCCCCCAGGACCTGTGTCAGCTTACTGCCAGTGCGCCTGCTTGGGTGCTTAGCCGGTAAGGACCGCATGCTAGTGACTGCTCCCAACACCCCGCAGCCCTGCAACCTCCTTTCAACTCGACGCCAGCACCCCCTGGAGTGTCGGATGAAGCAGCTTTTATCTTGGTCTAAAAGGAAAAGGATGCCTCACATGGACCATAACTGTCACACCAATCATGACCTCACTCGCCACAGGCCAGTATAGTTCACCTACTATCTGTCCCCCACCCCCACACATGCTAACGTGGGTGATGAATCAACCACGTCAGTTGGTTCTCCAAGGACATTTCATTACCAACCCTTGAGAAATTAACCCCGTCCTGTAAGTAAAACCGCTCACCTTTTATGCAGCCATGAGGTATAGACGAAAGCCTAGTTGACCTAAACAACTTACTAATCTTATTATTTACTCGCTTCAATAAGTCGTTGAGTACCCTGACTGAATTACGACCTCTCCACTGTAACCTGGGAATGATGGTGGGCCACACTAGTACAGCTTGCAGGAACTTCCTCGCAAGCCAACTGATCTCGAATTTGATCAATTCAAACAGGTCCTTCCTACCGATCTCCACCAAGTCATTTCCGCCAAGATAAACCACTATGATCCCAGATGCATACACCCCCAAGGCAACATTTTGTCCAAAGAAGACCTCAAATGGGCCAGGAGCAGTCCCCCTTGACTGCAAAAAGTCAGCTGATATCCTGTATGCGAAGTTACCTGCAGAATAAAAAGCCTTTGCCTTCGGAACCTAAGAATGGCCCAAAAGCAACCCTTATGTAACCCCCGTTGCCCCCACATTGACAAGATTCGTCAAAGAATCCAGTGGCTAACTCAAGTCCCCACACCTTCCATTTGCGTGACAACAGGAGAATAGAGCAAGGAGAATAAGGAATAAGCAGCAAGCCCCACAACAAGTACAATCTTACATAACACTTGTAATAAACAGAAGTTCACCTGCCATTCATTTGTATTGCAAGACGCGCAAGCCCCATCACTGTCGCTGTGGTGGCAGCCCCTATCCTAGAAGAGTGTGGCCCATATTCAGTGGGATCCAAACCCGCAGCCCTCAGGGCACAGTTAAATATCCAACAGAACTGGAACCTGGTCAAAGGTGTCTCATCCGCATGCACCAGGAGTGGTCCCCACTATACCTGGGGTCGGTGTGCCAGTAAGTCCCCGAGATTCCCGAGTGGACAACATTCATTACCTGAAACCCTCTGCAAGAGGATGTGATCGCCCTACAGGTCTGATCCATCTTGAAGTGGGGAATTGTGATCGCCAAGTGGCAATTTAGCCACTGGATGTCAGCATATTGCAAACCCCTATAGGTGTCTCTCTTGTTCTTGGCTACCAATTCACCAACCCTTGAGGCCCCTTAAAATGCCACGGCAAATGCAGCCTTACAAAGGCAGACCTCATCCAATGGCCTACAAATGCTCCTAAGGTTAGATATGACTGCTTTTAGCTTCCCCATGTCAGTGGGGTGCCTGGACTCAGGTTTGGTCCCCTCAAAATGTTGCCCAACCCCTTAATGCCCTCTGCATGAGGAAAACTTATGTCCCATCTGTGCGCCCAAGCATCCTTGCAAAAAAGCATATCACAGTGTGGTGGCACCTGGCGTATTCAACTGGATGCCATTCATCCCTTAGAACCCCAGGAATGCCATACATGACTTAGGTGTGAACCACTTCCCATCCCCATCCTGCCCCAGGAATGTGTAATATGTGCCAAATGCCCCCCGCCTCGTCCTAGGAGCTAGACTAGCTGACACAAAATCTGATAGGCTGGGAAACTGAGCTGGCACAGTTGCTCCAGGAAAGGTGTAGGAAACTCCACTGCTCTTGGGTGATGGTCCCTGAAACTATACATCTTGAAATGAGATGAAGCATCAGGTGTATTGTTCAGTACACCTGGGAAGTGTTTGGCTTTAAACAGTACATTCAGTGTTAGACAGAGCAATACAATCTCCTTCAAAAGCCTAAGGGTCATTTTACACTTGCCTGTTGATTAAAGAAATCCACCACTGACATGTTATCTGACCAGAATATTACAGACTGGTTAATGAACTGTTCTGGCCAAATGGTGAGGCCAACCAGAATGGGAAAACCCTTAAGAAAGCCAATATTCATGACCAGCCCAGACTGCACCCCATCCCTTGGCCAAATCTGGGCACACCTTGATGGACCAAGAATAGCACAAACCCCTCGCTGCCCATCGCATCTGTGAACAAACCTATCCCTTCATTAGCCCTGGGTGGGCTGGGCCAAACATCTGTTCCATTGAGATCCTGCAGGAACACTGCCCAGATCCTCACATGACAATCTGATGTGCTGGTGCCTCTCCCTCAAACCAGACATGGCCTGCGCAATTGACTGTGAAAAGAAGGAGCTCATAGGAATAGTAAGGAAAGAGAAATTCAGCTGGCCAAAAACCACTTGCAATTGGTACAAGGTAAACTTCCTAGGCCCCAAACATGCTTTTAAGGCATGGAAAAAAGTGTAAAGCTTCTCCAAGGGGAGCCTCGAGACCTCGGCGATGGAGTCCAATTCAATCACTAGAAATTCAATGGATGTTGCAGGCCCAAAAATCTTACCCTGTGCCAAGGGCACCCCAAAATTTCCCATCAACTCCTGAAAAGACTAGAAGACCCCAGCAGACTCACCCATCCCCGGGAGTGCCAAAAACAAGAAATGATCCAAGTAGAGCAAAACCAACTGTTGCCCCAACTTCTGCCTGAAAACCCACTCAAGGAAAGTTCTGAATTTCTTGATATAGGTGCATGAGACCAAGCATCCCATAGACATGCACCTGTCAAAATAGAAGGAGCCCTTGAATTGACTACCCATCACATGAAAGTTTTCTGGGTGTGCAGAGAGCAAGTGGAAGGCCGACTCTAGGTCTTATTTTGCTAGCAGAGTTTCCAGCTCCAGCTCATGTAGCAACGGAGTCATCTAGTCTAGAGAGGCATACTGGGGGTGCCGCTGAAAGGGCCCTGCAGAGACATATGTGCAGTCGAAGCAGTGAGCGGGAGACGGAGACCCGCCTCACAGCGCTTTTTATGGGTGGGACTGCCATTCTCAGTGAGAGAAACCCCAGAAGCACTCAAGGGCTTCTGGGGCCACGCCCTGCCCAGGCAATTTGCCCTGGACTTCAATGGAAGGCCGCGGTGTTCTGCACCACAACGCCGTTCGGGCCCCGGCCTCTCCCACATGTGGGCGACTACCCTAAGGAAGGGGAGCCTTTGTCAGTCCATTGGGCAGTGTCTAATGGTCTACAGGCCAGTCCAATTGCATTTATAACTGTGTTCATTTCCCTATGCTTAAATGTAACATTTTCTGCAGGGGAAAATGGAATAACAAAATGTTTGTAAGACTACATTTGGAGACCTGTGAAATTAAAAAACAAGGGCATGTGCATCATAGCCAGGCCAGAAACATGCAGATGAGTGTCTAAAATGTGATACCACTGTTTAAATTGTCCGGAGCTTGCATTTGCCATTGCACAAAATCTAATATGGGTTCTGAAATGGTTTTGCATGCTATTCAGTTTTCGCTACCCTTTCTCATATAGGGCGTGCTTAGTGTGATTTGTTAGCATGGATCAAGATGTCTTTTGAAGATTACTGTAAAATAAATAGAATCTAATAGCGCTGAAATTCATATTTTATCTGAAAGCGGTCAAAATAATATTTCATTTGTATTTATTTAACTTGTTAACAATGATCTTGTAAATTAATGTTAATTATTCTTTATTGTTTAGGCTTATGAAAGATTTATAGGGCAAATACTCTCAGACCTCACAGCAGGTACATATTGTTCTCTGCAAGGATGTTAATGTTCTTCTTTGTACACTGGATTTTATGACACCATTGTAGTTAGTAAACGTAATGATGACGGAACTCACCAATTAAATTGCTCCATATGATCTAATTAATGTACAGGAGCCTGCACAATGCAGGGCAAGAGATATTCTTTCCTTTCATAAGAGAGGTTGTGCAACAGTGATTGATTACATCTTTTTGTCTATTGGGTTAATTAAATATTTTCTTCATGGGAAAAATATGGATCTTAATTTTGAAGACCATAATTCCTTAGTAGCTCAATCTTCTTTCCCATTGTCAATTATCAGCTGTTCAAATAATTTTATTGCCTGTCTTAAAACTAAAATTAATGGTCTAAGTGTAGCTTTGAATCTCCCCAATCCTAGTCTCTTTCTTGCTGAATTAATTAGAAATAATCGTGATTTATTCTTAATTTGTTTGACAAAGGGGGAGGATAAGATAATTCTTTATTTGACATCTTTATTTAGCATTTTCGTGAAATAGAAATAAGATACACTGCATCATTTTCAGTAATATTGGAGAAGAGCAGAAAGAAAGAGGACAACCACACCTCTGGATTAGTGAAGGTATATGGATGAGTGTGTACCTGGCTATGTCAGTGTATGCATCAGTGTTTGCATGGGTATGTCAGTGTATGTATCAGTGTCTGTTTGGGTGTATCAGCATACATGTCAGGTTGTGCCTGGGTGTGTTAGTGAACAGATCACTGTTTGCCTGCGTATGTGTATGCATCAATGTTTGTCTGGGTGTGTCAGTATATGTATCACTGTCTCTGTGGGTGTGTTCCTTGCTGCATTAGTATGTGCCTGCATGTATCAGTGTATAGAGCAGTGTATCTCTGGGTATGTGAAGGTATATATCAGTGTGTGTCTGGGGTATGACAGTGTATGCATCAGTGTGTGCCTGGGTGTCTTAATGTATGTGTCAGTGTTTCCCTGGGTCTGTTAGTGTATGCATTAGTGTCTGCCTGGGTGTGTTAGTCTATACATCTGTATGTGTTTGGCTATATGAGTGCATGGATGTGTGTGTACATGGCTATGTTAATGCATGCATCAGTGTTTGCCTGGAATTTGTCAGTGTATGTATCCGTGTCTGTCTGGGTATGTCAGCATACATGTCAAGGTGTGCGTGGGTATATTAGTGTATGCATTATTGTTTGCCTGGATATGCCAGTGTATACATCAGTGTCTGTCTGAGGGTGTGAGTGTTGGCTTTAGTATATACCCACATGTATCAGTGTATGCATTAGTGTGTCCCTGAGTGTGTTAATGTATGTATCAGTGTGTTCCTGGTTGTGTCAGTGTATGCGTCAGTGTGTGCATGATTATCCTACTGTGTGCATCAGTGAATGGATGTGTGTGTTGGTGTATGCAGAGGTGTGTGTTAGTGTATGCATTAAAGTATGTCTAGTTATATTATTTTACGAATCATTGTTTCCTGAGTGTGTTAGTGTATGCTTACTTGTATCCATAGCTCTATTCACATTACTGTGTTTGTGTATCAGTATAACTAACTATGTGTACTTGGCTATATTTACGGATTGTGTCTCAAAGAACAAATATCTAATTAGTTACTTACATAACTGCAATAAAAAGGTCTTTCAATATATGTAAAAAGAGACATAACACAAATAAAAGTTTAACTTTCATATTATTAAGTTATCTATTAAAACTTCACAATCTTTAATAAAAAATGATATTGTTAATTGCAAGATGCAACAAATTTATCTTACAGTATAGCAATCACAAATATTAATTAGGTAAGTTTCACTCCCTGGTCCAAAGTTCTCAGCTTCTGTACTTTTGTACTATAAATGAAGTGTGTATAGGTACTCATCGTGGAACAATGGGGGGAAAACAGTCATATGGGCCATAGAAAAACCCATAACAACATAACATGTTATTTCAAGTTAACATTACTATATATATTACATTCAGCACAAATATTTATCAAATGTTTTTACATATACTTGTTAAATAATATAAAGTATATTATAGCTTCAGAATATAATTAATGTGTATGAATCAAAGTAGTTAGCAAGGTGTATAAATACATCATCTTTAGTAGGCCCCGTGATGTCATAGTCCGTTAATCAATTGAACAAGAGTACATTACATTAGTAGTATTATTATTGTTATTATATTCCAGATCTTCTTGAAACGGATGCTTTTCTTTTTATCTTCTGTAGATGTTTGTCCTAGTTGAAACCTTCGGATCTCTACTTCCAGTTTAGTAGTACGTATGTGGTTTCCTTCCAAGAGTAAGAAGATTTGAAGATCTAAAATTCCTCAGAAAGAAATCACCCCTGTTAGGCTGCATGATGTCTTATTTTGTTTTATTGAAAGTGCCAGACATTCCAGTTCTCCAGTATCAATCCTTCTTGTATCTTTGGCTCAAGGAACAGGAGGTAAGAATTTGGTAATTTATAGTATGAACTCTGCTTAAATAAGCGTTTGCTATCATAACACTCTGTCCATCCAGTTGTATTTTTTATATAGATAGTATAATGTCCAGACATAACAATGCCTCCTTCATGGAAAATAATGGCTCTAAAGGTATATTTTTCTAGAAATAGAGATTTGTCCAGCTTTAAAATTGGTATTGTATTTTGAGTTTCTAATTTAGTTCCATCTGCTTTGCATCATTGTAGCATTAAGATGATATACTTGCCACTTCTTCTGATGTTCAAAGTTGACAGAAGGTCAGATTTTCACTCTGTGCAGGTATTATTCTGATGCATATTTAAACAATGTATCACAAGTGACAGTTTCAGAGTCTTGTAGAGTTAGGTAGATAAATCCTTATGAGTCTATTTCAGTTTTTGTAGAAAAGCAACCATTTTCACAATGAAGCTGCATGAATAACTCCGCCCAAATAGTTCCTCAATAGGTACACCCTCTTCATCTGAAATACCTAATAGGACCATCAACAATTCTTGTGCATCTTCTTGAGTGTTTGAGTAAAGTGCACTGATCCAGTGCACAGATCTGAAAGATCTCTAATACTAGATGCAGAGTATATTTTTGTTCTATCACTGCAAAATGGGTTCCTTTCTCTGTTTGCTTTCATAAACCAGAGTAGCTAAACAAAACAGTACATTAGGAAATAAATTAGGATAGCAGTTGACTCCAGAGATATTTGAGAATTGGTAACCTACAGTTTCAGCATCAGTTTTAATATTCTTTTTCTCCAATACGACATCAGTCTGATCCTTTGAAATCTTTCATTTTGGTAAAATTAAAGGCTGTTTGTAAACTGGGTGCTGCCCTAGTTGTGGAGCATATAGGCTTTACAAACTGTTGTACTCCAGTATGCAAGTGGAATCAGCACTTAGTGTAGTCTCATCAAACTCTATCAGATACAAATAAGATAAAGTTCTAAACCGAGACAATGCTACATATGACATACCTTCTTTGAACACAGTGCTGCCAATATTAATAAATGCTGCATCAACACGTAAGTCTCAAGGCTTATGTATTGTCACAGCAAACGCTAGAGATATGGGAACTGCTTTCTGCAAAAATACAAGTCTTTTACAAGTAAGAAACGTGTAACAGACCTAACTATCTGTTTTACACCTTCAAGATCAGATTGAATTGCTAGATATTAAACCGCATTTCTCTTAGCATACAAAATGAATTCTATTATTTTTCCATGGCTACATTAACTAATCCTTTTTCAACATTTATTTCACACCACAAAATCCCCCTACAGTTCTTCCAAGCACGTATACACTTTTCTAATCTTGCAGTTTTGGAAACAGACTTTTTTAAAGAGTTGAGTTTTGATTGTAGTTTTTCACTCAACAGCATTGTCACTCCTTGGTGTTCAATTTTATCAATTCATATTAATTCCAATATTTGTTCTTTCACCAGTTTTAGTAATTGTTTATTGAAAGAGGTTCATTTAACAGTAGGC
This sequence comes from Pleurodeles waltl, assembly GCF_031143425.1. Taxonomy (NCBI): domain Eukaryota; kingdom Metazoa; phylum Chordata; class Amphibia; order Caudata; family Salamandridae; genus Pleurodeles; species Pleurodeles waltl. The sequence continues at coordinate 450,055,789 of NC_090444.1, forward strand.
ATTAAACACACAATGGATTTTCCTTGTTAAATGAATTCAAATATTAACTGTGCTGTAGATGTTTTCGAAGGAAATATGTTCTTTATAAGTCAAGTTTCCAAGCAATGTTTCCCTTCTTTTGATATGATTCCTACTCTGATATCCTTTAGAATATTTCCATATTGCATATTAGATGCTTGACACATGTTTCTAATTAGTTCTTTGCAGTGGAATTTCAACCAAATGTTGTAATTTCCAACACTTCATAGAGAATTACGAGTTTCTTCATGTAAGAGTGTCCTGAATACAGGCAGTCCTTTTACTGGGGTAAGTTGTAACAAATCACCCAAAACAATTACATTTGTTCCATAAAAAAGGACATCATACTCTGTCTTTGATATCTGTTGCATTCTTAAATGTACAAAGGTGAGCATTAAGTTTGAGACCATGGATCCTCATCAATGATTAAAAGTTTCAATTTCTTCAAAACTCTGGAAACTTCATGAGAAGCTTCTCCAGATAACTTGTGATACTCCAGTTAATTATTGTATTTAAGAGGCAGCATAAGCAGACAATGTAAGGTAATTCCTTTGATATTGTGAGTAGACAATCCAGTAGAGGCCTTTACTACACTCCATAATTTTTTTTTTTTAGTTCTATGCAGATAAGTGGTGAGATCTTGTATTAAAAATGTTTCCCAGTCCTAGCTTATCCGCTTACATATAAAAGAATTGGCTTATAACTTGAACATTTACATAGATTCTTTTCACGGAGGAATCCATGTTCTATTTTTTCCATGTACATTTCTTTCTGTTCTTCACTGAGTTGTTTTTTTAACTGTTCCAAGTCAACATTTTCTTCTCTTGCCTGTTGCATTACTGTCTCCACTTCATTTTCGATTATTGGCTGTCCAAGGGGATCTTGACTAAGAGGTACTGAACTCTGGCTGCTTTGTGAGCTGTCCTTTGCTAACTCAGTAGCAATTGTCACCGCTTGTTCAATTTCCTCATTCAACAGTCTTAGATAGTTCAGAAATATTGTCCTGTACAGCACTGAAAGAGTCTTCATAGGAGTTGTGTTGTCCAAGTAACTCTTTACAGAATGCCAAGATTTGAATAACTGGAAAAATGCTAAGTAGAAAAATGATTTTTTCTCAGCACTTTGACAAGTACGTTTTCTATGATTTATTAAGTTACCCTTTGCATAGCAAAGCAAACAACCATCGCAACCAGCTACACCACATTTTCCTCTATCAATGTTTTCTGAAACATTATTTTTGTACTTATTTTGCTGCAGAATTTTGTAAAGACACATATGTTCTAGGTGTGGACTCTTGGATAGTAAGTATCCAGCATTTGCTAAGTACTGAATTTCTGGAAAAGATTTCAAGACTCTGTTTTGCATGTTGGCAAGTCCTAGACTAACCCAAATAATTCCTCTAGATTTTGAGAACTAACTAGCTGAACTCAACCTATCATAGCACTCGTAACAGCTTATCTCTCTTTCTGACAGCATTTTCAAGATGAAACTATACAATTTCTTCTATAGAGTTTTTTCTGTCGAAATCTCCTCCCATGTTTCCTTCATCTCCGTTTTTTCTGATTTGTGATGTATGAAGTTGCATGGCTAGCAACAGCAATGGAATTGTCAGCAACAAACTAAATATCCATGTTTGCATTCCATAAATTTAGGATGACAGGATTATAATCATTAAAATATTGGGAGGCCTCTGATCTTTTTAAATCATACATATTTTTTTGTATCTTCTTGTCAACGTGTGCCTCACTGCAGATAAAATACTGTTCACTCTTCCTTTTGAAATTATAGATTTTGACAATCCAAAATGACACCTTGTATAAAACTTCCCCTTCGATCTGTACCTTCGGCGGCAGTACTTGTTACATCTATGTGTTTGGATGCGTACAACTTGCTGTTGCAGTTTTTTTTATGCTCATCTGGGATGCTGCATGTCACATACTGTTGTATGAAAGATAGTACACACTCATCAGCATCAGTTCCAAATTTTGGTTCATACATTATCAATAAGAACATGTGTATATGGTGAACACCTCTTGCCTAGTATTCTCTTCCCCAAAAAAATCTGTGACTTTTCCAAGAGGAGGATTTGTTTTATTGCATATAAAACTCATCATTGCTTGAAAGGTGTGAATTAAATACCCACAACTATTAGCAGGATTCAAAGAGTAAAGTCCTCCTGCTGTCTTCAAATTTATGTCCTCAATATTAGAGTTTGCTTCTCTTGAGAATTGTAGCAAATCATCCCATGCACACTCTGTGGAACTAAGTGTTACAAACAAAGTAGGTGGGCCTAAGTTGCAGAGCATACATTTAAGTTTTACATGCCAATGGTACCACTATTTATGAGTCCCACACAGACATGCCATCAATTTAATTAAGCTGTACTCTAGATTTTCATTTTATCAACAAACTCCTTTGCAGAAAGATTTTGCAGGTTGACTCCATTTCTCAAGAATATGGTTCACAGCATAAGAGAGTCCTGACAAGTCACTTTCAAATAACATATAGAATATGTAGGGAATAGATTGTTGAAACCTAGGGTCCTCTGAGTATAGTGTTGTTGACTTATATTTAGCTGCTGGTATTTGTATAGGTCTCTCATCATAGTACCCACCCGCTCCTGTGGAAAATAGCTGTTGGAAAACAGTGAACCTCTAAACCTTTTTTCCGCACACTCATTAGAGTTCCTCTAGCTTGTTTCATTTGAAACAGATCAATAGCATCAACAACTTCTTTCAAATGTAGTGGATGAATACTAGAGTGCTCATTTATTTCTTCTGAATTCTGCTTATCCACTTTTTGTATTTGTCCACATAATTACATTGCTTCCTCACCAACAAAACACACTTCTCCAGTAATATCCACGTTTGAAAAATCTTATTTTCCTTCAAATATATTGTAGCTTTTTTTACTTTATTCACATCCATCAATTCTTGCCAGATTTGTTTACTTTTGGTAGGTACTCTAATTATTAGAATAGTGAGTGGTTAATTTATATATTTTCCAACACCAACAGTATCAACATTTGTTTTGAAATCTAGTATTAAATAAACAACTCTTCCTTTAATTCCTTTCTGTAGTTCTGTTGATGGCAGTTTCCCTGTTTTGGCTCCATTCGAATAATTGCTTGCCATGGGTGCACAGTTTGGACTAGAATTGATTCATACACATTTCATTCATTAAGTTCTTCTGTAATTTGAACTAACGCAAAATTATTATGCATTGTTCTAGCTGGTTTTATATCATTCTCCAATTTGTTATAGCAATACCTACATATTGTTTCTTTTGTGTCTAAATTAAACCGTTGTTCTTCAAATAGATATGCACCAAATTCCTTCCACTCATCTTTGCTGTTTTCTTCAGTTTTAGAAAATAGAACTACATTAAGCGTTTGGTTTTTGTAATGAGTACGGCGACTACAGATGCATACATACTCAGGTATCTCAGAATACACTGCATTGAACTTTTCAAACTTCAGTATAAAATTTTCAGTACTTATCTGTCTATCCGCTTCTTCTACACCTCTCAACACTTCCTCCACATTTTCTCTATTATCTTCTTCAGGCCTAAGAAACTGAACTAAATATCCTCTGAAACTTTCTCAACCTCTGCCACAGTACCTTATAGCAAAGCTCTACTCAAACCTCCTAAACATAAAGTTGGACTTATTACGAAATAAAGTATCCTAGCTAGATTGCACATTTTTGAATGATGCACAGCTAACAGTCTAAAGTGGTGAAAAGTAATTTTGCACATATTCTTCAAAAGACATGCCAACGAATTACCTTGTAAGTTCGTATATTTCTGACTTTGCATGGATCTAAGTTTTGAATCATCTTAATTTTTTGTTTCAAACTCCTCCATGTGAACTTTATGAGAACAATTTTCAATTTATCAATTGATTCCTGATGGACAGTACAATTATTGCTACACTTACACTTGTAAACACAAGGTTGCTCACACCTCAATTGTACTTCTTCAGCTATCACTTGTTCTACAGTCATAGGAACTATCTGTTCTTTTTATTTGGGACTGCCATTCTTCACTTCATAGCAACAAACACTTGGGTCAACTGCATGCACTAATGAGTTCTCTTGCAAGTAGCTTTCTTCATTAAACAATGTTTCTGTGCTAGATGTGTGCACCCATTCACCTTTAAACACTTTACAAAAATTCCACTTGTTAATAAACCTTTTCCTTAACATTCTTTTTCTCATTCAGACTACTGTTTTGTCTAGTGTCTTCATGCTGTTCAATATTAGGAAAAAAGTCTCCCTTTTCAAAACAAATTCTTTTTCTACTACTCTCAACAAGTTGATTCTGCGTAACCATAGCATTTCTTTTTCCATACTGCTTCTTCTTTTTAAACAAATTTTGTATTTCTCTAGTTCCACACATTTTTACTCTTATCTCTCAGTTTGCAAGTTTTGACATATGTTTTTTAGAAGGTACTTAGTGCTCTTACCCGCTGCTCTCTTTTTCTTCTCTACATTGTCCACTTTATCTGGCTGCTTACTCTCAGTTTGAATTAGGTAGTATTGTTTCCTGTGTTTCCTTTTTCTTTCTCTCTTACTAGGAATTCTGATTCTTCTTTTCCAGTACAAATGAATATCTAAAAAAAAATCAAATGAAAATAAATGTATCTCTACAGAAACTGAATAAAATGATATACCTGAACCAATTAGCTCTGCCAGGGTGTTGACTACTAAATATATGTGTTGTAGTGATTATCTAATGGAGTAATACATTATGGTGGTCATTACAACATTGGCAGTAAAAGCCGCTTACCGCCGTGCAGAAGATTGCCAACACACCGCCGCGGCAGCGGCGTTCCGCCACAGCTATTATGACCCACAGCACAGAATCCACCAATATTCAGAGACCCACACAAGTCCGCCACACCAAAGGTCAGTGATAAACGGGCGATAACAAAACCTCCACTGTCACGCCAACAGAAATACGCCCAAACTATCACGGCACACGAATCCACGTGGCAGTCTTTCAACCGCAGTATTCCATTGGCAGTACACACCGCTGCGCTCAAAATACAAACACACTTACAAAACACAGCCACATTGGACGATTCGAAATCACACCTGATACACATACACACACCACTCCCATACACCCAATAAAATATAAAACACACACCCACATCACCCACAAACCCCTACGACCACAATTGAGAAAGAAGTACAGAGAGAGACACCACCATCAAAAATACTAGCATCCACAGGCACACAACACCATCACCCACATACCTTCCACGCACCTCACATAATACCCCACTACATATCAGCAAACTTATCGCCACACACACCACCCCACACATCACCCACACCACCCATGGCACGGCAAAGACACCCCAGGTTCTCGGAGGACGAGCTCAGGGTCATGGTGGAGGAAATCATCTGGGTAGAGCCACAGCTATTCGGATCCCAGGTGCAGCACACCTCCATTGCAAGGAAGATGGAGCTATGGCGAAGAATAGTGGACAGGGTCAACGCATTTGGACAGCACCCAAGAAATCGGGATGACATCAGGAAGAGGTGGAACAACCTACGGGGGAAGGTGCGTTCTGTGGTCTCAAGACACCACCTTGCGGTTCAGTGGACTGGCGGCGTACCCACACCTCCTCCCCCACAACTAACAACATGTGAGGAGCGGGTTTTGACGATTCTGCATCCTGAGGGCCTCGCAGGAGTAGCTGGAGGAATGGACTCTGGTAAGTCAAATCTTAACTATTAAATCCCCCACCCTACCTGTATGCCATCCCATACCCTCACCCTCACCCCCATCACTCTAACTCCTCACAAATGTCCCAACATCACAATACACACATCCTAACACCAAGCCCTGCATGCAACAACAAAGCATGGACACCCATCACTAAAGCATGTCCACTGCACATACCCATACACCCCCGTAGACCATCATCACACAAGGTCCCACACAGGAATGCAAGCACGGGTGTACACGGCCACCCACCCATTGCACACCATGCCACACACAGATGTAATAACCATCCTTTTATACCCCTGCAGGACCTCTACCCAACGTCACCGGACAGGAGGGTCCACACATGTCCACATCACAAAAGAAGAGGCACACAGTGATGACAGCACCTCTGTCCAACAGGATCTAGATGACCAGCCCGGCCCATCGGGGACCTCGGGACAGTCGGTTCCCATCACACAGTCACAGGCCACTACAGAGCTTCCCCCTTCTGGAAACACCAGCACAGCACCCACCCAGCGGGCCCATACCTCTGTCCCAGGACACGTCAATCAGCAGTGTGTCCACCACTACAGGGAACCCAGGCTAACCCACCACCCCAACAACAACAGGGACCTGGGGGCAGTGGCAGTGGGTACACGGTCCAGGGGACGGAGGCCCAGGAACACAGGGGAACTGGGAGAGCTGCTGTGCGACAGGGGAAGGACAGGCCAAGGGAACCCACTCTCCACGAGGCCCTCTCCAACATCATGGGAGCCTACCACCACTCCCAGGAGACGATGGCTACAGTACTGGCCAAGTTTCAGGACACCCAGCGCCTGCAGGAGGAACAGTATTTGGGCTTCAGGGAGGAACTCAGAGCCATCAATTCCACCCTGGGCACAATCGTAGGGGTGCTGAAGGCAGTACTCAACACCAGGAGGGACACTGTGGCACTACACTAGGGCGATGAACTGCCCACCACCTCCGCTGACGCTAGTGGACAAGAGGCAACGCCACAGGACCACACACCAGCACCCCACCCCCTGCAGAGGGAGAACCACCTCGCAAACGTCCCTGAGATCCAGGACAAAGACAGTTAATGATGCCAAGACCCCCGCCAAGAAATGAGACCACCCTGAATGTCATCCTTCTATCCCACTTTGTCACCCTGCCCATCCTTAAACTGCCCCAGCTCCACTTCCTATGCCCATTTGGGCAATGCACCTGTGAGACTAATAGACTGGACTCTGCCATGGACATTCCTCCACCTTCACCCCTCACCATTTTGCTACCCCCTCCAATATTGAGCACTTAAATAAACACCCTTAGAGCACAAAACAATCTGGAGTCAGTCTGTGATTTCGGAATAGTGTATTAGCAATTACAGTGTCAAAAATCTCTTTCATTTGTAATGTCAACATACCTATGTCACACAGCTGTAGTCCATGAGGAATCAAAGCAGATGTCAAACTGTGGGACCCACATCTGTGAAATCGTAAGGGAAATTGACAACTCAGTGACCATACACTGGGTGAAAACGACAGACAGTAGAGAGGTAGTAGTGTTAAAGTACATGTAGTAGGCAGGTTTGTATTCTTACCTATGTTTCACTGGAAATATTGCTCGATCACTGAGTCCCTGTTGTCCATGTCTTCTTCTTCTGCTTCCTCATCTTCACTGTCCACAGGCTCCACAGCAGCAACACCACCACCATCTGGACCATCCACCAGCAGAAAAGGCACCTGTTGTCGCAAAGCTAAGTTGTGAAGCATACAGCAGGCCATGGTGATCTGGCACACCTTCTTTGGTGAGTAGAATAGGGATCCACCTGTCATATGGAGGCACCTGAACCTGGCCTTCAGGAGGCTGAAGGTCCACTCGATTATCCGCAGTGTACGCCCATGGGCCTCATTGTAGCATTCCTCTGCCCTTGTCCTGGGATTCCTCACTGGGGTCAGTAGTCATGACAGGTTGGGGTAACCAGAGCCACCTGCCAATGGTGAGGGACAACTGTTAGACACAAACTAACCTGTAGGGATATCCCCAGACCCAGACAACCATTCCCACTGTCTTGCTTCCAGGTGCTCACCTAATAGCCACACACGGTGCCTCTGGAGTTGACCCATCACATAAGGGATGCTGCTATTCCGCAGGATGTAGGCGGCATGCACTGAGTCAGGGAACTTGGCATTCACATGGGAGATGTACTGGTCGGCCAAACATACCATCTGTACATTCATGGAATGGTAACTCTTCCGGTTTCTGTACACCTGTTCACTCCTGCGGGGGGTACCACGGCCACATGTGTCCCATCAATGGCACCTATGATGTTCGGGATATGTCCCAGGGCATAGAAATCACCTTTCACTGTAGACAAATCATCCACCTGAGGGAAAACGATGTAGCTCCGCATGTGTTTCAGCAGGGCAGACAACACGTTGGAAAACATAGGCTGGGACATCCCTGATGCTATGGCCACTGTTGTTTGAAATGACCCACTTGCCAGGAAATGGAGCACTGACAACACATGCACTTGAGGGGGGATTCCTGTGGGATGGCGGATAGCTGACATCAGGTCTTGCTCCAGCTGGGTACATAGTTCCTGGATTGTGGCACGGTCAAGCCTGTAGGTGATGATCACATGTCTTTCATCCATTGTCGACAGGTCCAGCAACGGTCGCTACACTGGAGGATGCTGCCATCTCCTCACATGTCCCAGCGGAAGGTGCCTATGAAGGACAACAGCGAGCACAGAGTCAACCAACTCAGAGGTACGTACCCACAGCTTACACAGAACACAAATCATATTCCAAAATGTGGCCTGTATGTGTGTTGAGTCTAGGCCTAGGTATGTGTGACGCAGTTACAAATTAAGCCATGTGGGCCCCTGAAATGGCGGCTGCCTGACCTCTATAGTGGGACAATTTGATGTGAGGTAACTGCGCTGGTGTTTCACACCGTTGTGGTAGGCAGTCGAAGACCACGGCGCAATGCTGTATTGGTTAACATTGGACCCTATGGGTCCCAGGAGCCAATGACGATGTACGCCGGAGGGTGACGGTACGCACCGCCGCGGATGTGACCGCCATTTTCTATCTGTTCAATAACTCGATACCTGATCTGCGACAGGAGAGGTCCTACACTGCAAGTGCTGTTGTGACCTCGGTCTGGAAGAGAAAATGGCTCGAGTGTGTGGGGGAAGGGACCCTGCCTTCACATTGGAGGAGTTGGAGAAACTCGTGTACGGAGTCCTCTCCCAGAACACGCTACTCTACGGGGGAGATTGTGGCGTGCATGAAATGACGGTGAGTGCATGTGCCACATGGCAAGGGTAGGGATGGGGGCCAAGGACTGTGAAGGTGCAGTTGGTAATTACTGTTCCTTTCACCCTGTACAATTCATGTAGGTCAGCACCCACCAGAAAAAAAATATTTGGCGTGCCATCGCCAAGGACGTCCGGACCCTGGGTGTCCACCACAGACGGAGCACCCACTGCCGAAAAAGATGGGAGGACATTCGCCGCTGGAGCAAGAAGATGGTGGAGGCTCAGCAGGGCATGGCCTCCCAATGTGGGAGGGGTGCCCGTCGCACCATGACCCCCCCTGATGTTCAGGATCCTGGCGGTGGCGTACCTGGAGTTGGATGGGTGCTTGAGGGCATCACAGCAGCCACAAGGGGGTGAGTACACTCTCATCCTGCTGATTTAGCACGCAGTGGAGGTGTCTGGGTGGGGGAGGTGGGCTGTGGGTTTCCCTAGGCCAGGGTGAGTTTCGTAGGCAAGGTCCCTCCGTAAGGCAGGCCATGTGGCACCCCACCCCACCTCTGTAGAGTGCCAAGTATACCTAGTCATGCCCCTGTGTCATCCATGTGTGCAGATGTCGTCCATAGACTAATAGGCCGTTTCCCAGGGATTGAACAGTGGAACCCAAGAGCGCGGCGAAGTGCAGGGGGCTTCTGTGTCTGTCGTGTCCGCCAACGGTAGCGGTAATGCATGCACTCAACATGTCTTTCTTCTGTCGTCGTTCCCCCTTTTTGTGGTCTCCCTGTCCTTGTGTGCATTAGCATCATCAGACAGAGGAGCAGTGGTACCAGAGCAGGAGGGAGCTGCATCCCACATGGCCCTGGAGGGCCACACTACAGACTCGGACGTCACCAGTGGGATGGAGGGCGAAGGGAGCTCCACGGTGGGGACAGGAGCTGAGACCAACAACAAGGACTCGTCCTCTAATGGGAGCTCCCTTGTGGTGGCGGCAACATCTGTGCCCCCCCCCATCTACAGGTACAGCCACAGCCGCCACCCCCCTACCAGCACCGCCCTCCCAGCAGCCCCTCAGCCTTTGCCCCGTGCCCGCTCACCCGGAAGGGTGGGCATCACCTTCGCCCCAGGCACCTCAGGCCCTGCCCCGGTCACCCCTGCTGCCCTCAGTGAGGAGGCAATTGACCTCCTCAGGTCCCTCACTGTTGGGCAGTCTACCATTTTGAATGCCATCCAGGGTGTAGAAAGGCAGTTGCAACAAACAAATGCATTCCTGGAGGGCATTTATTCTGGTCAGGCGGCCTTTCAGCGAGCATTTCAGACTCTGGCCTCAGCACTGATGGCAGCTATTGTCCCAGTCTCTAGCCTCCCCCCTCCAACTACCTCGACCCAGACCCAATCCCCTGTACCCCAGCCTATCACAAGCACACCTATAGACCAGCATGCACACACGTCAACACACAAGGGAAGCTCTGGCAAACATGAGCACCACACATCCCACAGGCACTCACGCAAACATCAGACACATGCAGACACTCCAACATCCACTGTCTCCACTGTGTCCCCCTCCTCCTCATCTCCGTCCTCCCTTCCAGTCTCATCTACACTCACACCTGCATGCACTACATCTACAGCAACTACTGCCATCAGCAGCACACCCCGCTCACGTGCAGTCACCACGCCACTACCATTCACACGTCCCCTGTGTCCTCTCCCAGTGTGTCTGTGATGCCACCTCCCAAGATACACAAATTGAGACGGCGGTGCCCTGTTCAGCGGTGCTTGAGACGGCGGTACCCTGTTCAGCGGTGCTTGAGACGGCGGTACCCTGTTCAGCGGTGCTTGAGACGGCGGTACCCTGTTCAGCGGTGCTTGAGACGGCGGTGCCCTGTTCAGCGGTGCTTGAGACGGCGGTGCCCTGTTCATCGGTGCTTGAGACGGCGGTGCCCTGTTCAACGGTGCTTGAGACGGCAGTGCCCTGTTCAGCGGTGCTTGTAGCGGCGGGCTCCTTTGCAGTGACTCAGCTGCTGGCGGTCCTCTCTGTCCCAGCGGGGCTTGTGCTGGCGGTCCTCTCTTGCCCAGCGGGGCTTGTGCTGGCGGTCCTCTCTAGCCCAGCGGGGCTTGTGCTGGTGGTCCTCTCTAGCCCAGCGGGGATGACAGCTGTGGCCTCCTGGGCAGCTGGGCTGGTGCTGGCGGTGGCCTCCTGGGAAGCTGGGCTGGTGCTGGCGGTGGCCTCCTGGGCAGCAGGGCTGGTGGCGGTGGCCTCCTGGGCAGCTGGGCTGATGCTGGCCTCCTGGGCAGCGGGGATGATGGCGGTGGCCTTCTGGGCAGCTGGGCTGGTGCTAGCGGTGGCCTCCTGGGCAGCTGGGCTGGTGCTGGCGGTGGCATCCTGGGCAGCAGGGCTGGTGCTGGCGGTGGCCTCCTGGGCAGCAGGGCTGGTGCTGGCGGTGGCCTCCGGGGCAGCAGGGCTGGTGGCGGTGGCCTCCTGGGCAGCTGGGCTGGTGCTAGCGGTGGCCTCCTGGGCAGCTGGGCTGGTGCTAGCGGTGGCCTCCTGGGCAGCTGGGCTGGTGCTGGCAGTGGCCTCCTGGGAAGCTGGGCTGGTGCTGGCGGTGGCCTCCTGGGCAGCAGGGCTGGTGGCGGTGGCCTCCTGGGCAGCTGGGCTGATGCTGGCCTCCTGGGAAGCGGGGATGATGGCGGTGGCCTCCTGGGCAGCTGGGCTGGTGCTAGCGGTGGCCTCCTGGGCAGCTGGGCTGGGCTGGTGCTGGCGGTGGCATCCTGGGCAGCAGGGCTGGTGCTGGCGGTGGCCTCCTGGGCAGCAGGGCTGGTGCTGGCGGTGGCCTCCGGGGCAGCAGGGCTGGTGCTGGCCTCCTGGGCAGTGGGGATGATGGCGGTCTTCTCCGCCGTGCTGCTCTTCCCAGAGTTGCTGAGTTTCTTGTGCCCATTCCCCACCTTGGAATGTGTCGCAGCTGACTGCACACTCCCACCTGTACCCGTGGGAGCGGCTTTGGTGGCTGGAGTCTTCCCCCTCTCCCGCCGGGCACTGGCCAACTTCTGATGCTTGACAGGTGGGGGACTGTCTGTGCTGTGGCTCCGTGCCACACTGGCCTCCCTGGTGGCTGGTGCACTCCAGATTCCGGTGACTACAGGCAACACTGGTCCCGGAGATGTTGTGGCTGAGGTGCTAGTTTGGGACATAGGAGACGGAGGGGGTGGGGGAGGTGTGGGAAAGAGGTCAAGGTTGGACAGGAAAAGTTTCTTGGAGACACTGGGACGGGTAGCTGGAGGGTGTTTGGGAGTGGAGGAAGAGGTTGTGGTTGTAGGAGGTGTTCGTTTGCTGACTTTGGGTGAAGGTGCATGCGCTGGAGGCTGTCGTGAGGTGGATGGCTGTAGGGTGGGTGTGTGCCTGCATTTGTGTATCTTGGGAGGGGGCCTCACAGACACACTGGGAGTGGACACAGGGGACGTGTGAATGGTAGTGGGGGTGGTGACTGCACGTGAGCGGGGTGTGGTGGTGGGTGTGCTGGTGATGGTAGTAGTGGCTGTAGAGGTAATGCATGCAGGTGTGAGTGTAGACGAGACTGGGAGGGAGGAGGGAGACGAGGAGGAGGGGACACAGTGGAGGCAGTGGATGTTGGTGTGTCTGCATGTGTGTGATGCTTGCGTGAGTGCCTGTGGGATGTGTGATGCTTATGTTTGCCTGAGCTTCCCTTGTGTGTTGACATGTGTGCATGCTGGTCTAGAGGTGTGCTGGGGATAGGCTGAGGTACAGGGTATTGGGTCTGGGTGGAGGAAGTTGGAGGGGGGAGGCTAGAGACAGGGACAATGGCTGCCATCAGTGCTGAGGCCAGAGTCTGAAAAGCTCGCTGAAGGGCCGCCTGACCAGAATGAATGCCCTCCAGGAATGCATTTGTTTGTTGTAACTGCCTTTCTACACCCTGGATGGCATTCAAAATGGTAGACTGCCCAACAGTGAGGGACCTGAGGAGGTCAATGGCCTCCTCACTGAGGGCAGCAGGGGTGACTGGGGCAGGGCCTGAGGTGCCTGGGACGAAGGTGATGCCCACCCTCCTGGGTGAGCGGGCACAGAGCAAAGGCTGAGGGGCTGCTGGGAGGGTGGTGCTGGAAGGGGGGTGGCGGCTGTACCTGTAGATAGGGGGGGCACAGATGTTGCCAACACCACAAGGGAGCTCCCATCAGAGGACGAGTCTGTGTCACTGATCTCAGCTCCTGCCCCCGCCGTGGAGCTCCCCTCGCCCTCCGTCCCACTGGTGAAGTCCGATTCCGTAGTGTGGCCCTCCATGGCCATGTGGGATGCAGCCCCCTCGTGCTCCGGTGCCATTGCTCTTCCGCCTGATAATGATAATGCACACAAGAACAGGGAGACCACAAAAAGGGGGGGGGGCGACAGAGGAAAGACATGTTGAGTGCATGCATTACCGCTACCGCTGGCGGACACGACAGACACAGAAGCCCCCTGCACTACGCCGCGCTCTTGGGCTCCACTGTTCAATTCCTGGGAAATGGCCTACTAGGCGATGGACGACATGTGCACACATGGCTGACACAGGGGAATGACTAGGTGTAGTTGGAACTCTACAGAGGTGTGGTGGGGTGCCACATGGCCTGCCTTATGGAGGGACCTTGCCTACGGAACTCGCCCTGACCTAGGGAAACCCACAGCCCACCTCCCCCACCCAGATACCTCCAATGCGTGCAAAATCAGCAGAATGAGAGTGTACTCACCCCCTTGTGGCTGCTGTGATGCCCTCAAGCGCCCATCCAACTCCGGGTACGCCACCGCCAGGATCCTGAACATCAGGGGGGTCATGGTGCATCGGGCACCCCTCCCACGTTGGGAGCCCATCCCCAGCTGAGCCTCCTCCGTCTTCTTGCTGCAGCGGCGAATGTCCTCCCATCTTTTCCGGCAGTGAGTGCTCTGTCTCTGGTAGACCCCCAGTGTCCGGACGTCCTTGGCGATGGCACGTCAAATATATTTTTTCTGGTGGGCGCTGACCTACGTGATTTGTACAGGGAGAAGAGAAACTTATTACCAACTGCACTGTCACAGCCATTGGCCCCCATCCCTACCCTTGGCATGTGGCACATGCACTCACCATCATTTCATGCACGCCGCACTCTCCCCCCTTCCTTCTTACATCCACCCCTCTCCACACAGGCATAGCCCATACAGCATGCTCCCAGTGTACTTACCTGTTTGTCTGGAGAACCGTAGAGTAGCGTGTACTGGGGGAGGACCCCATCCACGAGTTTCTCCAACTCCTCCGACGTGAAGGCAGGGGCCCTTTCCCCAGACACTCGAGCCATTGTCTCTTCCAGACCGAGGTCACAGCAGCACTTGCAGTGTAGGTCCTCTCCTGTCGAAGATCAGGTATCGAGTGATTGAAGTGATATAATGGCGCTCACGTCTGCAGCGGTGCGTACCGTCGCCGCCGGCGTACATCCTCATTGGCTCCCGGGACCCATAGGGTCCAATGTTAACCAATGCAGTATTGCGCCGCGGTGTTCGACCGCCTACCGCGATGGTGTACAACTCCAGCGCAGTTACCTCACATCCCATTGTCCCACTTTACAGGTCAGGCAGCCGCCATTTCAGGGGCCCACATGGCTTCATTTTCAACTGCGTCACACATACCTAGGCCTAGACTCAACACACATACAGGCCACTTTTTAGATTATGATTGGTGTTCTGTGTAAGCTGGGGGTACGTGCCTCTGAGTAGTTTGACTCTGTGCTCGCTGTTGTCCTTCATAGGCACTGTCCACTGGGACATGTGAGGAGATGGCGGCATCCTTCGGTGTACCGACCGTTGGTGGACCTGTCGACAATGGAGGAAAGACATGTGATCATCACATACAGGCTTGACCATGCCACAATCCAGGAACTGTTTACCCAGTTGGAGCCAGACCTGATGTCAGCTGTCCGCCATCCCACAGGAATCCCCCCTCAAGTGCAGGTGCTGTCAGTGCTCCATTTCCTTGCAAGTGGGTCATTTCAAACAACAGTGGAAATAGCATCAGGGATGTCCCAGCCTATGTTTTCCAACGTGTTGTCCAGAGTGTTGTCTGCCCTGCTGAAACACATGCGGAGCTACATCGTTTTCCCTCAGGTGGAGGATTTGCCTACAGTGAAAGGTGATTTCTATGCCCTGGGACATATCCCCAACATCATAGGTGCCATTGATGGGACACATGTGGCTTTGGTCCTACCCACAGGAGTGAACAGGTGTACAGAAACCAGAAGAGTTATCATTCGATGAATGTACAGATGGTATGTTTGGCCGACCAGTACATCTCCCATGTGAATGCCAAGTTCCCTGGCTCAGTGCATGACACCTACATCCTGCGGAATAGCATCATCCCTTATGTGATGGGTCAACTCCAGAGGCACAGTGTGTGGCTATAAGGTGAGCACCTGGAAGCTAGTCAGTGGGAATGGTTGTCTGGGGATATCCCTCCAGGTTAGTGTGTGTCTAACAGTTGTCCCTCGCCATTTGCAGGTGACTCTGGTTACCCCAACCTGTCATGGCTACTGACCCCAGTGAGGAATCCCAGGACAAGGGCAGAGGAATGCTACGATGAGGCACATGGGCGAATTAGGAGGGTGATCGAGCGGACCTTCGGCCTCCTGAAGGCCAGGTTCAGGTGCCTCCATATGACAGGTGGATCCCTATTCTAATCACCAAAGAAGGTGTGCCAGATCATCGTGGCCTGCTGTATGCTTCACAACTTGGCTTTGCGACAACAGTTGCCTTTTCTGAAGGAGGATGGTCCAGATGGCGGTGTTGCAGCTGTGGAGCCTGTGGACAGTGAAGACTAGGAAGCAGAAAAAGAAGAAGACATGGACAACAGGGACTCAGTGATCCAGCAATATTTCCAGTGAAACGCAGGTAAGAATACAAACCTGCATACTACATGTACTTTAACACTACTAACTCTCTACTGTCTGTCATTTTCACCAAGTGTATGGTCACTGAGTTGTCACTTTCCCTTACGATTTCACAGATGTGGGTCCCACTGTGTTGCATCTCCTTTAATTCCTCATGGATTAAAGCTGTGTGACATAGGTATGTTGACATTACAAATGAAGGAGCTTTTTGCCACAGTAATTGCTAATACAGTATTCCAAAATCACACACTGACTCCAGATTGTTTTGTGCTTTAAGGGTGTTTATTTTAGTGCTCAAAATTGGAAGGGGTAGCAAAATGGTGAGGGGTAATGGCGGAGGAATGTCCATGGCAGAGTCCAGTCTATTAGTCTCACAGGTGCATTGCCCAAATGGGCATTGGAAGTGGAGCTGGGGCAGTTTAAGGATGGACAGGGTGACAAAGTGGGAAAGTAGGATGACAATCAGGGTGGTCTCATTTCTTGGCAGGGGTCTTGGCATCGTTCTCTGTCTTTGTCCTAGATCTCAGGGACCACTTGCGGGGTGGTTCTCCCTCTGCAGGGGGTGGGGTGCTGATGTGGTGGTCCTGTGACGGTGCCTCCTGTCCACTAGCGGTGGCGGAGGTGGTGGGCAGTTCATCGTCCAGGCTAGTGTCAGGGGCCCATTGTAGTGCCACAGTGTCCCTCCTGGTGTTGAGTACTTCTTTCAGCACCCCTACAATGGTGCCCAGGGTGGAATTGATGGCTCTGAGTTCCTCCCTGAAGCCCAAATACTGTTCCTCCTGCAAGCGCTGGGTGTCCTGAAACTTGGCCAGTACCGTTGCCATCGTCTCCTGGGAGTGGTGGTAGGCTCTCATGATGTTGGAGAGGGCCTTGTAGAGAGTGGTTTCCCTCGGCCTGTCCGCCCCCTGTCGCACAGCAGCCCTCCCAGTTCCCCTGTGTTCCTGGGCCTCCGTCCCCTGGACCGTGTGCCCACTACCACTGCCCCAGGTCCCTGTTGTTGTTGTTGGGGTGGTGGGTTATCCTAGGTTCCCTGTAGTGGTGGACACACAGCTGATTGACGTGTCCTGGGGACGGAGGTGTGGGCCTGCTGGGTGGGTGCTGTGCTGGTGTTTCCAGAGGGAGGAAGCTCTGTGGTGGCCTGTGACTGGGTGAGGGGAACCGACTGTCCCGAGGTCCCCGATGGGCCGGGCTGGTCATCTAGATCCTGTTGGACAGAGGTGCTGTCATCACTGTGGGCCTCTTCTGTTGGTGGTGTGGACATGTGTGGACCCTCCTGTCAGGTGTCTTTAGGTAGAGGTCCTGCAGGGGTATAAAGGGATGTTTATTACATCTGTGTGTGCCATGGTGTGCAATGGGTGGGTGACCGTGTACCCCAGTGCTTGCATTCCTGTGTGGGACCTTGTGTGATGATGGTTTAGGGGGGTGTATTGGTATGTGCAGTGGCCATGCTTTAGTGATGGGTGTCCATGCTTTGTTCTTGCATGCAGGGCTTGGGGTTAGGATGTGTGGTTTGTGATATTGGGACATTTGTGAGGAGTTAGAGTGATGGGGGTGAGGGTGGGGGTATGTGCTGGCATGCAGGTAGGGTGGGGGACGTAATAGTTAAGATTTGACTTACCAGAGTCCATTCCTCCACCTACTCCTGTGAGGCCCTCAGGATGCAGAATCGCCAAGACCTGCTCCTCCCATGTTGTTAGTTGTGGGGGAGGAGGTGGGGGCCCGCCGCCAGTCTGCTGAACTGAACCGCAAGGTGGTGTCTTGGGACCACGGAACGCACCTTCCCCCGTAGGTCGTTCCACCTCTTCCTGATGTCCTCCCGATTTCTTGGATGCTGTCCCGTTGACCCTGTCCACTATTCTTAACCATAGCTCCATCTTCCTTGCAATTGAGGTGTGATGCACCTGTGATCTGAATAGCTGTGGCTCTACCCGGATGATTTCCGCCACCATGACCCTGAGCTCCTCCTCCGAGAACCTGGTGTGTCTTTGCCGTGCCATGGGGTGGTGTAGGTGATGTCTGGGGTGGTGTGTGGGGTGATAAGTGTGATGATATGTAGTGGTGTGTAGTGTGAGGTGCGTGGAAGTTATGTGGGTGATGGTGTTGTGTGCCTGTGGATGCTGGTATTGTTGATGGTGGTGTCTCTCTCTGGCCTTCGTTTGTGATTTTTGGTTGTAGGGGTTTGTGGGTGATGTGGGTGTGTGTTTTATATTGTATTGGGTGTGTGGGAATGGTGTGTGTATGTGTATCAGGTGTGTGTATTTCGAATTGTCCAATGTGGCTGTGTTTTGTATATGTGTGTGTATTTTGGGCGCAGTGGTGTGTACCGCCAATGGAATAACGCGGTTGAAAGACCGTCGCTTGGATTCGTGTGTCGTGATAGTGTGGGCGTATTTCTGTTGGCGTGGCGGTAGAGTTTTTGTTTTCGCCAGTTTATCACTGACCTTTGGTGTGGCGGACTTGTGTGGGTGTCTGAATTTTGGCGGATTCCGTGCTGTGGGTCATAATAGCTGTGGCGGTTTTCCGCGGCGGTGTGTTGGCGGTCTTCTGCACGGCGGTATGCGGCTTTTACGGCCAATGTTGTAATGACCGCCTTTATCACTAGCTCTTTTAGTCACTCGATAAATTTGTAAATGTATCTCTTGGTGACTCTATACATAACTTACTTCCGATGTTGGTAAGTACAATAGCATGTAACTCTTCATGCAATTCACTCTAATACTATTGGCTACCTATGTAGGTATGTGATTGAATTTATAAGTAACCATCTCACTATCTATCTAAAATCACTATAAAACTATTTGTGTCACTGTAAGACTGGATGTGGGACTTTCTGTCCAGATCTTAGATTTAGTCGGAATCTGTGTGTGTATGAGTGTCTGTGAGACAGTTTCAAAGTGACACTGCTTGTGACAGACTCTCTAGGTGTGAACTGGGTGTGACAGTGTATGTCTTGGGTGTGACACTGTCTGGGTATGGGCATCAATGTGTGAGAGTCATGTTTACTATGAAAGTGTGTCTGACAGCGCCACAGTGACAGAACTGCTAAGATTGCATGTATGGATACGAAAATGGGTGTAAGAGCATCTGTCTGAGCATGAGACTACGTAAAACAGACTTTCTCTAGGTATAACAATGGGTTTGTAGTGTTTGTGCTGTGTGAGAGTAGTTGTGAGACTCTTTGTCCAGGTGTGACAGTGACTAATAGATGAACTGTATATTTGTGAGAGTGAGTGAAACAGAGTTCGCCTGGGTGAGACTTTGGGCCTCATTGCAAGTTTGGCAGTCTTTTGGCAAGTTGCCGTGGTGGTGGCCGCCAAAATACCACCATGTTGGCGGCAATCTGACCACCGCATTAAGAGTCACACTGTCAAGTCTGCCAAAAGACAGCCAATTTTCTGAGACCACCAGGACACTGGAGGACGGAAAAGAGGTGGTTCCACCACCAGCACCGCCAGCCTGACAAAATTTCCCCCATCAAGTTACGATCCACAAAGCACAACAGCGGTTCTTCCATGGCAGAAAACCTTTGTCAGTCTGAAAAACAGCAGTCACAGCTCACTTCTGTCGAAACACAACACCACATTGGATAGTTTGAATACTACATAACTGACACACATCCACACACCCGACACACCTACTCACTGCACTATATAACACACCCGTACACAACCCACAATCGTTTGCATTCAGAACGCCATACACATACATAGAGAAGCCAAAAATACTAGATTTAGCACTTGTTCACTATAGGCAGACAAACATATTTCACTCAGCACACCCTCATCAGTACAACAAACACAATACACTCATCACAGACACACACAATCTGCTACAACTGTCTCCCACTCACATCTTAGAACCCACACCTCGCCATTTACCAAACACTGCACCCTTTCACTCACAAAACACACGCAGACCGTCTGCACAACCACTACCATGTCCCCACAAAAACACCCACATTTCCCTGATAATGAGTTGATGGTCATGGTGGATGAAATAGTAAGGGTAGAGCCACACCTATTTGGAGCACAGGTCCAACAAACATCTATTGCCAGGAAAATAGAGTTGTGGCAAAGAATAGCCGACAGGATCACTTCTGTAGGCAGACATTCATGCACAAAGGAGTACATCAGTAAAAGGTGGAATGACCTACGGGAGAATTTACATTCTATGGCATCCAAGTACCAGCTAGCCATACAGAAGACTAGGGGTGGGTCCCCACCTCCTCCCCCTACTTTCACATCAAGGGAGAAGAAGATCTTGAACATCCTGCATCCTGAGGGCCTGACAGGCATACCTGGGGGACTGGAATCTGGTAAGTACCACAACATTCATGTCACACAATTGTCTTGTCATGCATGCTCCATCACCACCTAAACCCACCCTAATGAACTTTTTACCCTGTACACCTCTCTCCAAATCACCTAATGCCCTTCTCTGGCATGCCACTTCTCCACTGAGCTCAACTGGCCTCACAGCCCTTAGAAAATACACATGACCTACTGACTAGTAGTATCACTACAACTCCCAAAAGGCACTATCTCATCATTGTGAAAACCTGGAATGTGCACAAAATGTCACCTGTCGTGCATGCACAACTAATTTATTAGCTACACCATATAGATTGTTCTAGTGTGGAACTGTGCATGGCAATGACAGCAATGCAATGGCTCACTCACAATAGTGACCAAAGCAAAACATAACTATGGTTGAGTGACCATTCATAATGGTCACAGATCAAAGATCCCAAGCCTGGGTTGGAAAGTCAGATGGCTAAGTTGATGCACATGCCTTACATCCAGATACAGGTCAATGTCCCTTGCATACTCACATACAGTGTTCCTTCCAGGACACCATTGTGCAGCTCTAATTCGTGCCATCTAGCAAGTCTGGCTGTTCACTAGGTAACAGAGGTGAACAGTCATGTCGATAATCAGCCACTATCAGATGCCACTTGCAGTGCAATCAGTACCAACCTAGTCTAACAACTCTTAATATGGAGTATGGAAATCAAGTCACAGAGTTGTATGTGCAACTAAGGTATGCTTTGCAGCAGCTGTCAGTGTCATTGCAGGGAATCATGTTAAGGCACTATCTGCATCTCACACCAATGCAACAAAACAACCATTTTAACCTGAACTCTGTGCATCACTCCTTCCATTGCCACCTTGGAGAGGATACCAGAGACTGCCACTCCCCCTCTGGATGAAGGCCCCAGTGAGGCAAAACTTTTGGATGTCTGAACACTGACAAACAACCTGGTCCATCTGGGACACCTGGTCAATCAACGACTCTCTGCCTCACCCTGCCCACATCAACCCCTCCCAAGCTTGTTGCATCTACATCACAGGCAACCATTCAACCCCAAACCTGTGTACCAAGGACTGTGTCATCTATTGTGTGCCCCACAGCACATGTACCTGAGTCTAACCAGGCATCCAGCAGGAGCAGATGCCAAGACCAAACCCTCTGCCAGGAAGTGAACCTCTCCTGATTGGTCTCCTGTGTGCCACAGATACACCCTGTTGACTGTTCTGAAACCTAACTTCATTTTACCATGTTACAAGGACACTAGGCTTGTGTTACCAACTGGTGTAGCAGCTACCCTGATGCATTCATCCACCATGACCTCACCCATCACTTTTATGATCATTTCTTTCCTTTCTTGTTACAGAATTTCTTTTGATATGCACAATAAATCACACTTAAACACAGGTCCTGTGTATGTGTCTTTTATCATCCATATACAAATAGTTATGCATGCCAACTCTGGTCTGGTCATGTCCCACTGTATTGTGCAGCCATTGCAATTGACATCAAATTGGGACTCAATCAGCAGGAGAGTCATTACAACAGAAATGTTACAGGACAGATGTCAAAGAGGTTGAAATCCACTTCTACACATATTTATAGGTAGAATTGTAAACAGCACCTAGAGCATGACTGAGAGTAGCATCAGGGTGTATGCTAAGGTGTTACACAGGTTTCAGAAGTCAGGGTCATAGTAATCTACCTACAAGGCATGGGCAAAACTGATAGGTCCACTGTATCACCTGGTATAGCCACATCACATACCCATACCATAGCTTGAAAATTACATAGCCCATGGAACATAAAAAGGTGAAAACTGAGGTACCCAGTACTGAAACCTTCTACTTACATTGGTCCCATACCTGTAGGATTATCACTCATCTATGTCAGTCTACAGTGACATTCACCTTGGTCTGAAAAGTAAGAACACAATGACAGCTGGGAGCTATGCCATAGGGATTGCGAATGGCAGGCATCAAACCTGGCTCCAAATTATTACAAAAATCCATGACGGTGTGAAGATTCAGACGATATGTCTGTATGTAATGTCTTTCATCCATGGTGTGCAGGTCTACTAGTGGACAGTATACTGGTGGTTGTCTTACTCTCCTCATGGCAGGGTAACTATGTGAAAACATGTAAACATAGTATGTGAAATGCAAAACGCACACATAATGTACAGCTAATTACATTCCTCACACTTAACAGCTGTAGAAGATGGCTACTAAATCTGACATATTCAGGACAGCACATCGCTATGCATCTGATTAAACCCTCCTTGGTGCACATTGCCTATTATAAAATTGGGGTTGAACTTATGAAATCAACAGTCACTGGCAATGTGTGTGTAAAACAAATCTGTTATACACGATTCACACATATTATTGGACTTCATTGACATTTTCCTGACAATTAGGAACCTCAGAGTAGCTGTACATAGCTATCACCACATGTCCTCCAACACAGCATTTACAGCACAGATGCACACAAAATCACCTAAACAAGAGGGCAGTACTTACAGATGTACAGCATAATATGGGGTAAAGTGAATGCCGCAGATTATGAAACACTTCTATAAATGAAATGTGCTCAAAATGGCAGCCACCTGGCCTACTGTACTGTACAGTTGAAAGTGACCTAAGTGTGTCGGTGGAGGTTGTCATTGTGGTAGGCGGTCACAACCGCGGTGTAACTTGCCATTGGAACACATTGCTTCCTTTGACAGAGTTGGGCTAATGGTGATCTCCGCCGGTGGTGACTGTCATGTATGTGGCAGCTGTGACCGCCATTTTCTGTAGTATTGTTCACTTCACTGCTGTCAGCTAGACCTCCATGACCTGAGCTGCTCTGTACTGCCTCTGGGAGCTATCATGCCACGTCCTGCAGGTGAGAGGGCTCCTGCCTCCACCAGAGAAAACCTGGAGAAGCTAGTGGAGGAGGTCATACCTCTCTATTGACAGCTATATGGTGCACCAGAGGAGCAAATGAGTCCAATGTCATACCAATGTGTGATAGGTGAGCGGTTTGATGGTGTACCATTAATGTAAACCAGTGAAGAAGTTGTTGCATGCAGATGGTCTATTGTGAAGGCATTTGACCTGAGAGGATGGGAATGTGTGCCAACTTGCCCTGAGTGATGTGTTCTATCCACTACTATTGGCATGGTGTATGCGGACATGACTTTCTCCTTTTGTCTGTGTTATCCATGCAGGTCAACACCCATCAGGAGAAGGGAATTTGATGTGCCATCGCCAAGTAAGGTGGATGGGCATTTGAGGGCAGCACAGCAGCCACAATGGGGTGAGTACTGAGAGAACCCATGTACTTTCCTGATAGTTTGTTGTATGCAGTCTCCGCATTGCAGCTATGACGATGTTGTAGGTACAGGTGTTGACTTCTAGGAATACATGGTACTCCAGTTCCCAATATACAGAGAGATGTGGCCTTTGTATTGTGCATGGAAACATGTTGATTACCTGTGTCCAGCAACATGTATGACTGCATGTGGAGATGCACATGTGACTGAGCCATATGTGTGACTCTACTCAGCCATATATGTTTGTTGGCTGCTGTGTCATCCTTCTCACCTGGTGTCCCCAGGTCCATTCATCCGAATGGTGTGTTATGTAGCTCTAAAGTGTCAGACCCCTCCTATTTCAATGTATCTGCGCAATGTGCAGCATTGAGTTTGACAGATTAGTTACAGGGCCTAGTTACCCTGTGTCCTGAAACAGTTGGAGACTTCATGTGAGGCTGACATCCAAATCAGGCTTTTGGCATGGCCAATTTAGTACTGTCCGTATGAGGTTTGAGGAGGTGTCTTCATTGTCATGTCATATTCATACAATGGGGTATGTGAAGTTTGAAAAGGATGGAACCCACAATGGGGTACTCACAATGGGGTACTCATGTTGTCAATTAGCCCTTAACATTTATTGGTATTACATTGACATGTTTACAAATAACTTGTATCCCAATGTGTTTGTTGTAGTGAAGGCAAGTAGCTTGGCTGCTTATCCCTTTGCCCATGTATATTGTCCATGCTAGAAAGACCAATGCCATACCTATGAGTGCTACCTATGCTATTTGCTGCTTACATCATGTCTCAATTGATACGTGCATGATCATATATTTTAGGCATTTTTTTTCCAGCTTTACCTTAGCTGTTCTGAGGCTGTTTGGACAGGTATGGTTTTGGCTCTGCTCAATTTAGCCTGATTTAATGGTGCAGCAGATGTTTCATATCACATACACCTGTTGGTGTTGTGGGATATGTTGTCAGTAAAATAGCTTCAATCTAGGTGCATGTGTCATTCATGGGTAGATTGGTTTTCAGTTGTGTAAGTGTTTAGTCAGGACAAAGGTGGTGAGACTCACATGTCAGGACAGCTGTGTGCGATGTAAGTGTACTCATGCTGTCATGTAGAGGCTCTGAATCAGCCTGTCAGGTGGAATGTTATGAGCCCTCCTAGCACATTTTATGCTGTTCATAGTTTTGTTGCTGTAACTATGCTCCCTGTGATTGTCTGTGGATGTATCATGTGTGCTAGGTAGCCCCCAATTACAGTACACGGAGTTGTTGTGTATGTGACAATGCATCTGAATAGTGAGTGTAGAAATTCCAGAAAAAGCTTTTAATAGTATTTAGATAGATGTTCCCCAGACATGGAATGTTAAATTGTGATGGCCACTGTATGGGACTGCCACATGTAGTGTATTCACCAGAGATTGTTAGGTTGCGCCATTGTGTGAGTTATGTACTGAATGATCAGCTAGGCATGTGATTGGAAGACAAGGTGCTGTGTCATACGTGAAGTGAGATGACTTTCCTTACATGGAACATGACTTTTGTTGATGGACTGGGCAGGTGTGGAGTCAGAAAAGGCATGATATTGTGTTATCTGTCACTTGCATTTCCTTAGCCTGATATGATGATGGACAGTGATGAGTTGTATGGGGATGAAAATTTTACTTTAGCCAGGCCAAAACGTGCATGATGCCTCAGAGCTACAAGTGATTTGATGGGATGGTCAAGTAGTGTTCAAATAATTGGGTTATGTTGTTGGTGAGACAGATAGCAAATAGGAAAATTGGAAGTATCGTCTTTTGACATGATGTAGGATCTGAAGGGTTTTTAACAGGGAATTTCCCTGCTGGAGATACATGCCTACTTTTTTGCATATTGTATTATGTGTGTGTGAAGAATGTGATGACCCTCTCTGTCCCTCTCTCTGTTTGTGTGCACCAGCATCGACAGGCGAAGGAGACGGGGCACACAGAGTGGGGAAGCTGCCAACCATGGGGCCCGGAGTGCTGCGACCACTGACAGCGAGGAACCCAGTTGCCCGGAGGGCAAGGGGGATGCCACAGGGGAGACAGGATCAATGTCATCCTCCTCAGCATCCTCTTCCAGTGGTTACTCCCTTGCGGTGGTGGACTCACATGGGATCTCCACAGCACCATCATTGTCTGCCACCCGCTTTCTACCTCTGCCCTTCCTGTAGCTCCCCACCCAGTTGGCCATGCCTGCTCACCCAACAGGGGACCCTCTGCCCTTGCCCCTGTCAGCCTTGCTGCCCTCAGTGAGGAGGCTATTGACCTCCTGAGGTCAATCTCTGTGGGTCTGTTGACCATCGTGAATGCAACCAGGGACATGCAACTCAAGTCTAACAGAGTAATGCGTTCCTTGAGGGCATTCACGGTGCGCTGGCTGGCCTATAGAGATCATTTCAGGCTCTGGCCTCCACACTGATGGCAGCCAGTCACCCTTTGTCTTCTATCCCCCTCCACCTTCGTCTTCCCAATCCTAAAACCCTCTTCCCCAACCCAACCAGAGCACACAGACAGACAAGCATGCATCCACCTCAAAATCCAAGGATAGCTCAGACAAACATAAGCACCACAAGACACACCACCGGCATGCACACAAGTAACATACACCTGCAGACACATCTACAGTCACAACCTGCCCTGACACCCCCACCCACCTCTAGCATCACAGACTCAACACCGGACACACCTCCAGACACAACATCAACAGATCAGCTACTACACCTATCTTACCCACAGACAGCACAACAGCAGACCCTCAGACATCCACCCCAGTCACCACATCTGCAGACACCACAACCACAGGCATGCCTACATGCAACATATCTACCATACCTGCAGTCACCACCCCAACAGACAGTCACCCATCCACCACGGCATCTCCTAGCACCCCCACCTCCCCAGACACATAAACGCCCACAATCACCCACCCAACAGACACCCACAAGCATGCCTCGCACAAGCATGCACCCAAGACATCACAACAACACCTCAGATAACCACTCCCTTTCCCTCCGTACCTATACCCTTTTGCCATGACCGTCCCCGTGTGTCAAAGAAAGCTTTCCTCTCAGAGGTTGCCCTTTTCCCTACTCCTCTCCCATTCTATGAGATCCCTAAACATTTTGTGTCCCTCCCCAAGTCCGGCCCTTCCATCTCCAAGACCTCCCCTGCCCTCCCTGCAAGTACCCATGCCCCTTTCCCTACCTGTTGTTGGTTTCAATTTTACATCTTTGTCCTGCATTTCTGTTCTTAGGGCAGATGTGTTCTTGGCTGACATTGTTTGACTGTGAGCCTTTGTGTGTGAGTGATGGTTGTGCTACCTGTTTTGTCTGTGCAGAATGTGAGGTTGTGTGCAGAGCATTTTTCCCTAGTGATGCGTGTGTTATGTAATGGGCATGTGAATGTTAGGGTCATGTTGTGATGGTATTGAGTGGTGTTTCTGTTGACATGTGTTAGTTGCAGTGTTGTGTGCCATTGTGTGGTGAGACTCTGTGCATCAGTGTATGTGGAGAATGGTGTGTCAGATGCGTTGTGTGTTTGTGGGAATGTTGTATGCTACATTGGATGGTTGTGTGATAGTGTGTGTTCATTCCCTGGTGGTGGTACATGGTGTTGTATGTATGATTTGTCAAGGGGTAGTGTCTTTTGTGGGTACTTGCCAATGCTTTGCTGGTATTGCGGTTGTGGTGTGGTAGTGTCATTTGGTGGTGTTGTGTGTGACTATGCGGTTACTGTGTATCTGGTGGTTGGTGTGTGTTCTGGGGGTTTGTGCATGTTTTTGACATGTGTGTGATGGCCATAGAGTATGTATTATGTATGCGCGGGTATGTATGTGGCTGTCTGTGAGTGTGTGTCAGTGTGAGGTTATGTGTGTGTAAAGCCCTCGCCACCCATTACCGATTTGTATGTTGTGTGTGCATAGGTGTTAGAAATGGAATCTTTGGTTGGCAGTCTCCTAAGCAAGGACCCTCACTCTAGTCAGGGCGACGGAAAAACAGACTTGGTTAACCCCCACTCACCCCCTTGGTAGCTTGGCATGAGCAGAAAGGCTAAACTCAGAGACAATATGTAAAGCATTTTTACCAACACACATAGTAATACAGTGAAAACACCACAAATTGACTGAACAAAAGGCTATAGAAATAGCCAATATTTATTTTAACAAAACAAGACCAAAATGACAAAAATTCAATATACACAAGCAAAGTTATGATTTTTTTTAAAATTAACTTCAGTATAACGCTTAGGAACACAAATGCTTCAAATTGTGATATCACAAGCATTGTGACAGAGTCGTTCCAAACAATCCGACGCTAATATCGCCGGTCACCGAGTCACACAGACCCACAGGTACAGTATCTTGCGGAAATGAGGAAACAAGCCAATGCTTGGAGGCGGGGATCGCGGCGTCGCTGGATCCGATGCGGCGTCAGTTCTGGGGCTGTGGAGTGGAGGAGCGCAGGTATCACAAAGAGGCATCGGGTCCTTTCTGTGGAGTGGTGAAGGTGATGGCGTCAGTGCAAGGCACTGGATCCATGCACTTCCGGTGAGGTCGATTTCTGGTAGCTACGGCATGGTGCAGTGAAGTCGGTTGTTTCAGATGTCAGTGACACAACACTTCTGGACTCATGGAGTTGCGTACTTCATCAGGGCTGCTTCAGTGTCAGGCCTGCAGGGTCATTGCACTCCAGAGAGGACCACTGCTTCAGGTGCAGGTGGAATCATGGAATCCAGCATCAGCATCATTCCGGGGTCATCCGAAGACGGTGCACTTGGTTTTCTTGGTTTTGCACCAGCTTCTCCTTTCAAGAGCCCAGAGACTGGATTAGGCACCACTTGGTAGGGCAGGAGTCTCAGAAAAGAGTCCAGGTGCTGGCAGAGGAAGCCTTTGATGGCCCTGAGACTTTCAGAAAAAGGTGCAAGCTCAGTCCAAGCCCTTGGAGATTCTTCTCAAGCAGGAATATACCACACAGTCCAGTCTTTGTCCCCTTTCACAGGCAGAAGCAGCAACTGCAGGATAGCCCTATCAAAGCACAGTCACAGGCAAGGGCAGCACTTCTCCTCAGCTCTTCAGCTCTTCTCCTTGCAGAGGTTCCTTTTGGTTCCAGAAGTGAATCTTGAAGGAATATAAAGTCTGGGATTTTGGGTCCAATACTTGCACCCATTTCTGCCTTTGAAGTGGCCCAACTTCAAAGAAAAGTCTTGGTTGTTTACAGGATCCTGCCTTTCCCAGTCCAGGTCCCAGATACACACCAGGGGGTTGGAGACTGCATTGTGTGAGGGCAGGCATAGCCCATTCAGGTGTAAGTGACCACTCCTCCCACCACTCTGGTCCAGATAGCTCATCAGGATATGTAGGCTACACCCCAGCTCCCTTTGTGTCACTGTCTAGAGGAGATTCACAAACAGCCCAGCTGTC
The DNA here is from genome assembly GCF_031143425.1 of Pleurodeles waltl. Taxonomy (NCBI): domain Eukaryota; kingdom Metazoa; phylum Chordata; class Amphibia; order Caudata; family Salamandridae; genus Pleurodeles; species Pleurodeles waltl. The sequence continues at coordinate 450,084,750 of NC_090444.1, forward strand.
AGTCTGACCCAGACAGGGAATCTACAAACAGGCAGAGTCACAGAATGGCGAAAGCAAAAAAATGCCTACTTTCTACAAGTGGCAAAATAACAATCTAAAAACCATCTTCACTAAAAGATGTATTTTTAATTTGTGAGTTCAGAGACCCCAAACTCCAAATCTCTAGCTGCTCTCAAAGGGAGTCCGCACTTTAAGAGTATTTAAAGGCAGTCCCCATGTTAACCTCTGAGGGAGATAGGCCTTGCAAAAGTGAAAACCGAACTTGGTAGTATTTCACTGTTAGGACATGTAAAACGCATCAGTACATGCCCCACTTTTAACAAACAGTGCACCCTGTCCATGGGGCTACCTGGGGCCTACCTTAAGTGTGCCTTATATGTGTAAAAAGGGAAGGTTTAGGCCTGGCAAGTGGGCACATGCTAAATAGAATTGGCAGCTTAAACCTGCACACACAGGCACTGCAGTTGCAGGTTTGAGCCATGTTTACAGGGCTACTCATGTGGGTAGTACAATTAGTGCTGCAGGCCCACTAGTAGCATTTGATTTACAGGCCCTAGGCACCTCTAGTACACTTTATTAGGGACCTACTAGTAGATCAAATATGTCACTTATAGAAAAGCCAATTACACATACAATTTCACTTAGGGAGCACTTGCACTTTAGCAATGGTCAGCAGTGGTAAAGTGCCCAAAGTAACAAAAACAGTAAAAACAGAGTCCAGCACATCGCAACAACCTGGGAAGCAGAGGCAAAAAGTTAGGGGACACTAAGCCAAGGATGCCAGGTCTAACAGTAGGTATTTTGACATTTTACAACAGTGACAGGTAAGTGTGTGTACTCACGGTTGCTGTCGTCGCCGGGAGCAGCAAGAAGACATGTAGTTCTGATTCAATGGTGGCTGTGGATGAGTATTTGTTCCTGAAGGTGAGTGCCTCCTTTTATACAGTTGGTTTTCTCATGGGTTTCCCTGGTGGTGCGACCGCGTTGGAAACCTTGGCGGTGTGCTGCATTGTAATCTGTGTGGTATAAACAAGGTCTCCACCAGCTTCCAGGTGGCTATCATCATCCTGGAGGTGATGGTGGTGGTTTGGCTGTATTCTGTTGTGAATACCGCCCTGGTCATAATTTGGTGGTCTTCTCTGCCAGACTGTTGGTGGTATGACCACCACTGCCAACATAGCGATCCTAAGACTGACAAACTTGTAATCACCCCCTATGTGTCTGTAAGAGTGAGTGTGAGAGTGTCTCTCTGGGTGTGCGCATGTGTGTGAGGTAGTATTTCTGGATGTGAGAGTGGATGTTAGAGTGTGTCTGTGGGTATGGCACTGGATGTGTCAGTTTATCTGCCCTTTTCTTAATAACTATTACATTATTACAATACCCTGCACACTGCATTTAGAAGTGAGCACAGAACTCTGCAAGTGCCTCTGTAACTCACTCAGACTTAGAAATATATATATAATTTTTAATACAGAAACAACCCTTCTGTATCATCTATGTACATAGTAGCTGAGTGATCAGTTTTGATACTTTCAGATTTGTTGAGAAGCCTTTTTTTAATGGAAGTCTATCTCATAGTAAAAGTGCACATTAACATTCTGCATAATTAGACCTGACCCATGTTTTAATTAGTACTTGTTAAGATAGGTGAGTATGAGGGGGCGTGGCCAAGGGGTCAAGATGGCGGACGCATTTCTGTAGTGCTCTGGACCCCTCTGTCATCCGCCTTGAATCCACCCAGAATCCGTCCTTGTAGACTACCCCTGCCTGCCTGGAAGACCTCGCCACTCTCCTTTCCCGGGACTGGCGGCAAAGATCGGTGCGGGGGGCTCGGCGGAGCCCGGAGGATCTGCAGCCCGGAGCCGGCTGCGCGGAGTGGCGTGGCGCAACGCGGCCGAGGGTATCGAGAGTGCCGAGGGCCCCGGAAGCGGTGCCTGTCTCGGTGGGGCTGCTCCGGAGGTACAAACAAGGCAATGCAACAATCGACAGCCCAAACACGAATAGAACAATTTGCCACAAGTGCAATTGGGCCCCGAACAGAGGCCCGCACCCCGGGCAAAAACGAAGATCAACCGACGACATCTGGAGATCTGGAGATGATCCTTCGGGCCATCCATACGTCCCAGGCCGCGGTGGAGGCCAGGGTGGGAGAGGTCAGGGAGGAGGTATCCCTGGTCCGGCAGGACCTTTGCAAAGCCACGGCTCGTATTACGGAGGCAGAGACCAGGATATACGCAGTGGAGAACAAAGTGAATGCCCTCAAGGCACAGGTATCCACACTCACATCCCATACGTCGGAGCTATACCGAAGGGCTGAAAACACAGAGAATAGGTCAAGACGCAACAATCTCAGGATGGTTGGCCTTCCGGAGGCCACGGCTGCGGCGTCTCTTGCCACGTTCTTGGAAGAGTGGTTTCGCTCCTGGATCCCGGTGGAACGTCTCACCCCATGGTTTGCCATAGAGCAGGCATATAGAACTCTACAAATGAAGCCCCCGCTGAGGTCTCCGTCGAGACCGGTGATACTCCCCCTTTTTAACTTTAAAGACAGAGACATGATCCTACAAGAGGTCCGCTCTAAAGGGGACCTCCTGTGCAACGGGGTCAAGGTCCTCCTCTTTCTCAACTACATACAAAATGTACAACAATTGCGGCACTCATTTCTTGAAGTCAAACAAAAACTGAGAGCAATGGATATTCAATATCGAGAGTGGTCCATGGAAACAAAACCTACTTCTTTGAGCAACTGACCGCGGCATGGACATGGCTGACGCAGTAACTGCCGCTCGGACTGACTGGCGAGCAATCTGGTTGGTCACAGGGTGGAAACTGAAACAACACCCAGCCGAAACGACCAACTACTAAGAGACACTGCACGCAGTCGAGGAGGCGCAGGGTAGGTCGCGGCTCCCGCTCGACCTCCCCATTATTGGCCGCATCTGACAACTCGAAGGACCACCGGCCGCCACAGAGACCTGAAGAGGATGAGAGAGACTCGGAGCAGCTGAACCTGTCCCGGGCTGGTGCCGACTCATCAGGGACCATAGATTTATCATGCAGCCCGGCCATATAACTTGACACCCAGAGAGAGAGATCTCCAGGGGGGAGCGGGATGTTTGCTACGATGAAGTATTAATGTTATAGATAACTAATCTTCATTAAGTGCTTTTATTTCAGTGATCCGTCGCTATGGAGGGGTCCACCACTGCTCATTTAATTACAGTTACTGTGACCAACCCACCTGGTTCAGGGGAGCGATGTTCACGGGTAAGGTCGACAGATGCTTCTGGGGGGAAGTATGGGGTGGGGTGGGAGTTTGGGGGGTAGGAAGGTTAAGTCCATTAGTAGGGGATTTACTACTGTTCAATGTCAAGTTGACATGCTTGTCGGTTTTAGTTTTTGTTAAAGTACGAGATAAACGACAGGAAGACCTAAATGTTACAATAAAGCTCTCATATCTACACATGGGGAATAGGAAGGGAGACACCTCAAACCCAGAGCAACTGCACCCGAGGGGCAGAGCCAAGACAGTTTCTTACACAGATCTCAATGAACCCAGTACAGGCCATCTCATCGAATGTCAATGGACTCTTAGATAAAATCAAGCACACTGCAGTGTTTACCTTCATACATAGATACCGACCCGAGGTGCTCCTGTTGCAAGAGACACACCTTCCTGGGGAACAATGCCCCTTCCTGGCGTGTAGAGGGTTTGACAGAGTTTACCATGCGGGGTTCATGCGAGGCTCACGAGGTGTTGCAATTCTTCTGCACCGCTCTTTTCCTTTGAAGATGGTGCAGGTCTGGAGACAGTCAGGGTCGGTTTGTGGCCATCACTGGTAGAGTGGAAGGGGTGACGGTCAACATAGTCAGTGTATATGTTCCCCCAACGCTACAGCGTGTGGAACCACCAAGGAGCTGACTCAGCTTCTCCTGGGCCTACCTCCGGGGTTCACTATGCTGGGGGGTGAATTTAACGCAGTCCCAGACCCGGCCTTAGATGTAGAGGGCCCAATAACAACTCACAGGCGTGAAATGGTGACATGCCTTGCGAACTGGCTGACGGCAACGGGGCTCTGCGATGCATGGCGGCTGTGGCGCCCGAGACATAGGCAATTCACCCACAGCTCTGCGCCACATGGTTCACAGCATCGAATTAATCTGATACTGCTGCCTAGCACAGACTGCAGTGCCCTAAATCACATTGAGATTCTAGCGAGAGGCATACCTGATCACGCACCACTCCACTTTGCTATAGGCCATGCACAACCGGCGAACCGCCCCATGTGGAGGCTAAACGCCTAGTATTTGCAAGACGAAGAGTTTGTAGGGCAACTGTAACAGGTGCAACTCGACTATTTTAGCCTTAATGATGGATCAGTGTCCTCTCCTGGCACCTTATGGGCCACAGGTAAGGCTGTACTGAGGGGTTCAGCCAAAGGCCTAATAAGAGAGATAAAGCGCCTAAAAACCCACAAGATCGAACTATTAGAGAAGCAAGCGGCAGAGCTCGAGCATGCACAAGAGAAAGAACCCAGCGAGAAAGGGGCACAACAGATCTCCCTAATACGGGAGGAAATCAGAGACCTATCCCTAGAGGTAGCAAGCACTGCAAAAATATATGGGTGGGGGGACAAGACAGGGAAATTACTCCACTGGCTGGTTTCTCACCATAGAGCCTCGAGCATTATTCCAGAAATTTGGGATGGAGACCATGGTAAGGTTGAGAGACATCAAGACATAGCAGAGTCCTTTGCCCGCTACTACAAAGCATTATATAGGGCCTCGGAATTGGTCGATCCGGTCCGTGCTCATAGGCTATTAGATGACATCTCCCTCCCCCGGTTGCCCCCTTCAGAGGTGCCGATCCTTGACGAACCTCTTAGTGAGGAAGAGATAAATGGACCCATCTCGGGGCTGAGAGCTGGGAAGACCCCGGGCCATGATGACTTCCCATCAGAATACTATAAGAAATATAGAAAAGAACTGATACACCATTTGATGGTGCTCTTTGTAGAGGTGGAGCAACAAGAGTTCTTTCCGAAAGGACTAGACGAAGCCACCATAGTGATGATTCCCAAATCCCAACCCCCATCCCTGCATTGTACGGACTATAGGCCAATCTCGCTGATTAACTGCGAGGTTAAAATCCTTGCCAACATTCTTGCAACGCGCCTTAAAAGAGCCTTGCCACAACTGATCCACTCAGACCAATGCGGATTCATGGCAACCAGAAGCACCCGTCATTGTATCCATCGCCTTCACGTGGCTCTTGATGAGCGACATAGGCTGCCCCGGGATCTGGCACTGCTCTTTATTGACTTTGAGAAGGCCTTTGACTCAGTGGACTGGAGCTTCCTCTTCTTGGTGCTCCAGAGGGTGGGCTTCGGACCGAGGTTCTGTTGCCTAGTCTGAGCGCTATATGCTGATCCCTCGGCCCGGGTGCAGGTCAATGGGATAATGTCATCACTTTTTGAAGTCAGAAGGGGTACGAGACAGGGCTGTCCACTATACCCCCTTCTTTTTGCTCTAGTTATAGAGCCCCTGGCCCAAATGTTCTGGACAGACCCAGAGTATTGTGGCTGGAAATGAGGACACGCCAGGGAAGACAGAATAGCCCTACATGCAGATGATGTGCTACTCTACATGGGCACACCAAGCATATCGGCCCACGCAGTCTTCAACTCCTTAAAAGCTACATAAGGGCATCAGGCCTGAAAATGAACCCCCACAAAGTCAGTGTTAGTTCCCTTGACAAACACCTGGGACTGTTTCGACTGGCAGGACATGATACCCCTCTGTAGACTGAGTTTTAAATATCTTGGTGTCTGGGTGACCCTACTACCGGAACTGACCTGGGCGAAGAACCTAGATTCGCTACTGACACAGGTTAAGGCAGACCTGCAGAGATGGCAGACACTGCTGTTGAATATAATGGGTCGTGTCGCCCTGTATAAGATGATGATTCTACACAGATTACTGTATGCCTTCCAGAAATTCCCTTTTCCAATCCCTTGTTCGTGGTTCTGGATCTTGGAAGCAGCCACAGCACTATTCCTCTGGGGAGGAGCCAGACATCGAGTGGCAGCGAAGTACTGTAGGAGAGGAATATACGAGGGAGGCCTGGGGGCGTCCGATCCATACCTATACTATCAGGCGACACAGTTACTGGTAATTCATGATTGGTTTAACAGAGGTTGGTCAGACCCGGCATACCAGGTGGAACTAGGTATTCTGGGTTTCCCACACATCCTTGACATGTTGTATGGTACACCTATCACCCACTGCATGGGCGTGATTACTAAAGCAGTTTTTCTGGCATGGCGAGCGGCGTTACGATACACCCACTGGAATGCTGTGGTTACTCTGCAGACTCCATTGTGGAGGGGGAGATGGATGAGTGCTAGCGCTGCGCTGGAGGGATTTGTGGAATGGGACTTATTAGGGATTTCTTTGGTAGGTGATGTGTGGAAAGGAGAAGCACTAAAGTCCTTCCAGGAACTACAGACAGAATTCCAGTTATCCCGAACACAGTTCTTCAGATACCTCCAGCTTAGACATGCCATAGGAACACATCTCTTGAAAAACCCACTGCCGGAATCCAGCCCCCTCGAAGCTAAGCTACTTATGGGGAACCTGGGAGGGAAAGGGGTTTCACAGATTTATAAAATGTTAGTTAACAACACACCAGAGGGTACGGATCTGACAAGGACGGGGTGGAAGACGTGGGTAGGCATCCTAGACGACTCGGAATGGTCAGAGGCATTAGAGGCCCCCAGGACCCTAGCCATATCGGCCAAACTACGCACCGTACAGTTTTACTACTTACACAAAGCATACCTAACACCTGTCAGACTCCACCGAGCTGGACTGTGGCCAAATAGCGTTTGTCCTCGCTGTAGCAGGGACCACGCAGATTTCTTCCATATGGTCTGGTCCTGTCCAACTTTGCAGATCTACTGGGGAAGGGTGCTAGATGACTTAAACAAGACATTAGGGACTGAACTACAGCTCTCTGCCAGCATGGTGCTACTAGGGGTCATGGAGGGGGTAGTGAGATCACAGACTAACCGTGCTTTCATTGGAACAGCCCTACTAGTGGCAAAAAGAGATGTTGCTGCGGCTTGGACCTCATCCTCTGGCCCGTCCCTACAAAAATGGAGAAAAGGAATGGACTGGTGTGAAAATCAAGAGAGGCGAGTATACGAATTGAGAGGATGTCCCCGGAAATATGAAAAGATATGGGGTCCATGGCTTGGGGCGTTGTCATAGGCCGGACTGAAACAATCTCCTCTCTATTGTGCCTTGTTGAAGCAACACATATACTCCCCAAGAAGCTATGTATACAAATGTCACTAACGCATAATATTTAACTGCCTCGTTCTGTCTGTACTAAATGTTTGAAAACATATATTTTGGAAAACAAGAAAAATTAGTTTATTAAAAAAAAAAGATAGGTGAGTAGGATCAGTCAGTATTTCTCTACATATCTGAGAGAGTATATATATATGTATATATATATACGAATCAAAATAAACACAGTTCCGGTAAATCCCGAACCAGTTCTTGAGCGGTCCGGTACGGGTCTCGGAAACCCAGTTATTTCAGACAAACAATTTCCTAATAATTGGAAAAGGAATCCGGACACCGTGGCAATGCAATCCTAATTTATTGATGCGTTTCGGCCGTAGCCTTGTTCACAATAACATCCCTTACCCTTCAAAACACATAAATAACCCAGTGTGTAAACATAAACAAAGGACCAATTTGAAAAAAATTTTAAGCAGATCAAATTATCATGGCAGCCACACTGGAGTGTAGATTTACATTGTGTTAAATCTTACAGAGCTTTCCAATTATTAACATCATAACATCATGTCATCATAGGGTGCTGCATCGTACTCATCTTTAATTTTATACTTTTAATTTATTTTTTTACCTTTGAATAATTGTCCGATCTTATAATTCTTCAAGAATATTCATGAATTTAATGTCTAAATAAACATTTACTATGACCAAAGTAATAATTCACCACTAGTCAATACAGCTATATCCCAACCAGAGATATGTTACCTTCCAACTGTATACCCCCCATGGGTATCATATAATAATCATGTCCTAGTGTGACATTACTTGACCCTCACTCCTGCTCAAGTGGGCTGGCATTATGCTCAATACGGTTGCCTATTAAATTCCTTCAAAAAACATGTTTTCTACTCTGGTCCAGAACCATCCACATTTATAATAAAGGATAAGTCCTAAAAATATTTTCTCATAAGAACAAGTGACTAGAAATGAAAAAAATAAGAAAAATAAAACAAACAAACCCTTGCCCTTTTATCACCTTACTTTAACATAGCCATGTGTACTATAGGAGATAAATGTATATTGACCCGAGTATGTCTCTCATCTATCGTATTAACCAAAACTGATGTCTCTTACATATGATTTCTTCTTAATACTATCAGTTTACTATGAGGAATGTCTATCAATATCAATGTATACATATATAAATATATAAACACATAAACATAAATAGACATATGCACAGGTCAAGTACCTACTAAAATTCCTATAAATATAAATAAATAAATAAATATATAAATACACATGAAAATGAGCATGACAACTAACTCACCACCATACAATAAAGTGACTAGTGTAAACTTTTATCCTAAAATCGTATCCAACTGAGTATGTGACCAGAGTTCCTCAAAGGAAGGGGGGAAGAACCACTTCCTACAGTACCAAAACATTATTCTCTCAAATGCACAGCTAGCTCCTCACTCAAATGTAATCCTTGCAGAACAAGAGTTTCAAAATCACTAATATATTTAGATTCTAAAATTCTCAGTTTTACTACTCTTTCTCCACCACGTAAATCTCTATTTACATGATCTATCACTACAAATGTTAACTGTTTCTCGTCTCCATCATGCATGCCATGAAAATGTCTTGCCACCGGATACTTGTGATCATTATGCCTAATGGCTCTCATATGTTCAAGTACCCTCTTTTTTCGCTCAATGGATCGTACTACCCATGTACATTTTACCACATGGGCAGATCAAGCAATACACACAATGATCAGAGTTGCAGTTGAAAAGTCCTTTGATCGTAAATTGTCTATTCCCTATAGTTAAAGAACTGCAATTTTCACTATTTCCACACGCTTTACAATTAAGGCAACAAACAAATCCTGTGCTGCTTTTTTCACGTCCAGAGCCATCCTGAGTAATCATATTATGGCTTAGAGTGTCTTACAAAGATTTACTCCTTCTAAATGTAATTTGTGGTGTCTCATGTACATGCTGTGCCAGCACAGGGTCTGCATGAAGAATATGCCAGCTTTTGTGTAATATAGAGTGGACTTTATTGGATTGTTTAGAGAATGTGGTAATAAATCTTATATTATCATCTCCTGTAGATTCACTCCTTCGGGTATCAAACAGCAGGCTTTCTCTCATAATAGCACTCACTTTTACTATGGCTTGAGAGATCAATTGTTCACTGTGTCCTCTTTCTCTAAATCTTTTACACATACTGTTCCGTTCCTGCTCATAATCCTTTATAGTACTAAATATCCGTTTGGAACGTAGTAATTCCCCATAGCGGATGCTATATATAAGACTTCCAGGATGTGCACTCTGTGCACTAATAAGACTATTCCCTGCTGTTTTCTTCCTAAATAACTTAGTGGTAAGACCCTTCTCTTCTGCAGTGACTTCAACATCCAAAAATGCAATACAAGTGTCACTGATTACTCCACTGAAAACCAAATTGCAATTATTTTTGTTCAACTCTGAAATAAATTTACAAGCTGAGATCTTGTCTCCCTTCCAGATGACAAACACATCGTCAATATACCTGCACCACAAGCCTACATGTCTTTCAAAATCTGGTAGGTCGTTGGACACCTGTTCCTCCCACCAGCCCATGAATAAATTTGCGTAGCTGGGTGCAAAACAAGTGCCCATCGCCATCCCTTGTAGTTGTTTATAGACAATATTGTCAAACAAGAAAAAATTATTCTTGAGACAAAAGTCGATCATATCTAATATCGTCTCTGTGTGTAATAGAAAGGAGATAGATCTTGCCCTCATATGATGTCTTGTTGCAGCCAGACCTAAATCATGTTTTATACATGTATAGAGACTAGCCACATCCATCGTCATCAGTAGGAAATCTTGCTCCCAATGTATCCCTTCTATAATTATAAGGAAGTGTGTTGCATCCTTAATGTAAGAAGGTAAACTTTCTACAAAGGTTCGAATAAAAAAATCAATATATTTAGACGTGTTCTCCAATAAGGACCCAATGGCCGACACAATTGGTCTTCCAGGAGGGTTAATCTCATCCTTATGCAATTTGGGCAGAAGATATAGGACAGGGATTCTGGGACGTTCACATGTAAGAAAATGATACTCATCCCATTCCAAAAGCCCCTGTTCTCTCCAATTCTGCAGCATGTCTCTAAAGGTATTATTAGATTGTTTTACCATATCAAAATTAGATCTGGCATAACATTTGGGATCCCCCAACTGTCTCAAACCTTCCTTTATGTACCAACTTTTGTCCATGATAACGACATTGCCTCCTTTGTCAGATTGTCTGATGACAATGTCATTATCTAATTTGAGGTCCTTAAGTGCCTGATATTCCACTGTGCTCAAATTATCAGTGTTCCATGATATAAGCAAGTAAACCTGATATGATTCTGAGTGAGTGTATGAGTCCCTTTATGGATGTGCCATCAGATGTTTAAGTAAATATGCTGCCCACAGGGATATGTAACTGCGTGCAACTGGCCCCAATACTATTGAGAAAATAAGTGGGGACTGCTTGTGTTGTTTAGATTTATGAGTTGTAGTACAACTTACATACTACATATTTAAGTGAGGTTAAGACTCTACAGTATAAATATCTAACTCAGTGAAAGTTAGAAGGACATGTTTCATATTTTAAATATAAAGTTCCCTGGCCTATGCCCTTCTTACAGCCAACCTAAGAAGTGAACTTTGACCACTAAAATGGCAATATAAGCACTGACAAGTAGCCTTTCTAGTGGATACTCCAGCTGACAGTAAAACTCCATATTCAGTGTTTACAGTGCCATATTTTTAATAGTACTTGTGCAGATAGCTAATTAGGTTGGGCTGGTTTCTAGTACATATCTGACTGAGTGTACCTCTATAAGTATCCCACAACATATATAAGTATATTTATAGTGAATAAAGGGGTATGTAAATGTGTGTTTAACTGCTCCCAAAACTGCTGGATACATAACTGCTATCTTGGTGTATACATGAATGATATTTAAGGATTAACAAGTAGGCTCTGTAATGGCAAGTTTTCCTGACCGTAAAACTGCTAACTAAGGGTCTACAGGACTAGGCCTGAGGCATGTTTAAAGTAGCACTTCTGTGGACGGATGAGCAGATGATGTCAGTATTTGGTACATATCTGAGTGAATGTATCAGTACCTCCATCAGAGTCTGACCAAATGTCTCAATAAATACAGCAAGTACAGACATATGTATCTTCATGTGCAACTGACTCACAGTCTATTGAAAACATAACTGCTACCCCCATGTGCATATAAATAAAAAACTAGCCTTCTCACAGTTTGCATAGCTGTGACAGTGGCTACATCCTATTCTTAATAGATGTATGAGGTGAACTTTGGGTGGGACACTGATTACACAACTGAGAATAGGAATGTGGAAGTGCATAGAGGTACATGTTCAATGTTTAACCATAAAGCACCGTCCTCTACCGCCTATCTACAGACTGTAGGCCTGATTATGACCTTAGTGGATGGGATACTCCGTCACAAACATTATATGCTATGTAACTTGTAAAACTGCAGGCGGGATATCCGCCACCTTTGTGATGGAGTTTCCCATCAGCCAAGGTTGTAATCAGGCCCTGAATTCTCAATTTACTGTAGTAAAAACACAGTTTAAAAATTCTAAGTCATCCTCTGTAATGGCTACTAAAGCAGACAATAAAAGTGCACACTTAGGGCCAGATGTACAAAGCCCTTTTTCATTTCTTAACGGTCTGACTTGGCATTTCTGGCTGTTAACAAATGCAAAATAGTATTTTCTTATGTACAAAGGCACTTAAGGAATAGCAAATTGTGATTTTTAACTTGTAGAAATCGCAATTTGCGATTCCCAGAATGGGAAATCACAAGTAGGGATTTACTATTTGGGAGTCCTATTCTGATGTACAAAGCACTTCCTAAATGTGGCTTGGGCAGTTAGGAGATGCAATTACCCCCGACTTGAAGTCGGTTGTAACCTGATGCGATTTTGAAAAAGTGCCTGAGGTGCTTTTTTTTACATTGCAAAGGAGCACCCACATGCCCCTTAGACATATGTGTGCTCTACAGGTGCACCCCTATTTTTGAGGTGCACCGAGGGGGGCCTTTTGCCCTTTGCCATCCCTGGTTTTGCATTTCCTAAATAGCAATTTTTAAACAAGAAATCACTATTTATGGAATGCAAAGCCAGCCCACAGACTAAAATGCAATGGGATTTCTTAATACCAATTTCCTAAAAGTGATTCCTACTTTGTAGGGATCGCTATTAGGAAATTGGTAACACTGTACATAGCATTTAGCATTTCTTAAATAGCGATTTCTATAAAGTTGCTATTTAAAAAATGTTAAATTGCATTTTTGCACATCTGGCCCTCAGAGTCTCTAGAAGTAGGCCTCAAGTATGTTCAAACTGGTACTTGTCTGGATAGGTGAGTAGGCTGTGTCACTATTTACCTACATATCTGTCTGACTGTATCAGTATGTCTATGAATGTCCCATCAGATGTTAAAACAGATATGCAGAGTACAGGGGTATCTAACTATCTGTGCAACTGACTTTAATACTGCTGCAAACATAACTACTGTCTGGTTGTATGCATGAATATCTAGGCGCCCCTCTAAGTATGTAAGTGTTATGTCACAGGCTCTATCACTCTGTTAATAGTAATATGAGTTGTAGTGTCTACATCAGAGTGAATACATATGTGAGCATAATGTTCTTCAAGACCACATATCTCAGTTAAAATTAGAACAACATGATTTATCTCTGATTATTAGCTTACATTAGGAACAAAGAAAAGAAAGAAGCCATATATAGGATACCTTGCTCGCCAAAGGGAATATTCCATGCATAAACATGTTGATCAGTGTTGTGATACATAATAAAGAAAGAGACAGTCATGTTAGCTGGAAAATGCATTAAATAAAAGATAAAGAACATGCAAGGATGGTCAGAGGTACCCAAACCTCAACTCCATATGATGGTAGTGGGTATATAGGGGTAAGTGGAGGTAACAAGCTATATGGGTGTGGCAGCCTGTCATCAGTGGGTGGTAGTGGACACAACAAACTATAGGAAAGAGTAAAAAGTGGAGAGCACCTTTGCTTCCTGTGTGCATGAGCTATGTAACACAGTGAGTTGGTGGAGGTCATATATACTCCAGTATGTTAGGGCTGGTGTTTATTGTACTGTGACATCCCTTTCAGTCCAATACATGCTCTGAAGTCTCAGACACAATGACTAACCTCAACCCACATGCAGTGCAAGGGAGGACATTCCTGAACCATGTGATAACATCTAGCCTCTACAAGCTTACATCTTGGGCATTCCAGCATTGAAGATATGAGTGATGTACGTAATTAAGTTGTGTATATTGGAATCAAGGATTCCAAGAGACTTCTTTGATGCTCTGGAGTGCCCGTATCCATGCCTTGTCTGCCAGTAGTTGCGGAGGTACCTTGTTACAGCGAGTCAGGGCTCGGTTTACATCCACTAGGCTGTTGAGTAACAGGACCTTGTATACAGTTGAAATCGCCCGGCAGACGCCGCCCTGTGTGAGCAAAATTTGGAGGGGTGGGGAATGAGATGGCTTCATCATGCCATTGTTCCATGTAATTCTTACTACATGCTTAATAGCTTGATATGTTAAGAAATGTCCCGCTGCTATGTTATACATGTCCAATATATCCTCAAATGTCATGAGTGCCATCCTGGAAAAAAATCACATAATGATTCTATTCCCATATCTCTCCACGATGTCAGATCATGTTGGTTAGCCATGCCCCTTATAACTGGGAGCTAGGTCAGGAGGATCAAGGGTGTGTGTGGAATAGTGGGCGCAGTACCGTGGACATACTGCCACCAACACATTGGGGCAGCAGTCATCAGCCTCGATCCCTTGCGGGGTGGGCAAGTGTGATCCGTTGACCAAGTATACACACTCAATATGTCTAGTCGTGAGAGGACAGCAGTGCGTTCAGCAGTAGGTTGATTCCACAGCCAGTGTAGCTGCCCCTTCAACTGGGCCACAGCATAACAGAATTAGAAGTTAGGGGCACCCATGACCCTTGCAAGAAGCGGGCACTTTGCTAGTCTCAGGGCCACCCGTCAATGTCTTGAAACCCATATTAGATGTGGCAGGGGACAAGCCAATGGCTTCATTGCGATTGCAAAGAGCAACTGAGACAGTGGGCAGCCCTGTCTCGTACCTCGCATGATCGGGAAACTATCTGAAATTATTTGCCCTATCCATACTCTACAAGGTCCGAGTATAAAGTGCACACCCATCCAATAAATCTCTCCCCAAACCCCATACAGTGTAATGTGGATATGAGGAAGTCCCAACATATGGTATTGAAGGCTTTTTCAATATCGAGGGATAACGTCACCCTACTATACACCTTCAGGGGTGTCATGGATAATTCCTAACAAACAACAAATGTTGAGAAAGGTACCTGGTATGAAGCCCAATTGGTCTTCAGAAGCCAAAGACCCTATCACTGGATGCAGTCTATTAGCTAATATCTTACCTGGAATCTTACAGTCAAGGTTCAGTAAGGATAATGGACGATAGGATCTTACCTCTCGAGGGTAGCATCCTGGCTTGGAAAGTGCCACTCTCAATGCCTCTCGCTGTGAGTCTGGTAAGCAGCCATGAAAATGGGCTTTGTTTAGTACTTCCAAAACGGGTTGAACCAGATGTGTTGAGAAAGCAGGGTAGCTTTCAATGGGTAGCCCATCCATACCAGGAGTTTTTGTTTCTGGCCATCTGAGTGATAGCCAGTCTAATTTCAGATAACTGAAGAGGTTTGCCCAGTTCCTCTCTTTGCAGTGGGAATAAATAAGGAAGCATAATGTCATACAAGAATCTCTGTAATAAACAAGGGTTGGATGGGTAACTTCCCCATAAAGCAGATGGTAACGGCGAAACACATCATTTATGTCCACTTGCGATGTGGTTAATGATCCTTCGCTTCTTTGGATCACGCCAATTGTTGTTTGTTGTTGGCGTTCCTTAAGTAACCATGTTAACAACATGCCCGAGTAATCGCCTTCAGCATGTTGTCAATGAAGATGGTGTTTGTAGTCATGCTTACCCAGTATTGCCTCTGTCTCTTTGTGTTGTGCAACTAGTGACCGAAGGAGTTCAAGCCAACTGCCCATGGTATCCAGTTCTTTTCTAGTGATCGCAACTCCATGTCTGTTTCAAGTAGATAGATATGTAGCGTACTTTGAACCCCCCCAAGGTAAACATGATTCATCAATTAATAACAAACTACCCTACTATACAGGCAACCTGTACCCTATATGAGGGTTGACTCTTCTGTGGTAAAACGTTAAGGGAATATTTAAGAGTGCCTAGCACCATTCTAACGCCACATTAGCATAATTATCTTATGCTAATATGGCGCTAAGAGGCCAAAAACACTGTGCCACATTTACAAAGTGGCACAATGCATGCATTGAGTTACATTATGCTTGTGCCAGCCATAATGTATGCAAATAGGGCATTCCCCCGTTAGAGGGGCTGAAATAATGGCGCAACGAAATCTAACAGATTTCTTGGAGTCATTTTTTTCAGCACTTTAATGCCTGCTCAGAGCAGGCATTAAAAGGGGGCTTCCATAATTTATAATGAGCCCTTATATACTCTGCAGGAGTAGCACCAAACGTTTGGTGCTACTCCTACAGAGTACATCAATAGCATAAAAAGAAAAATGATGCTATTGCCACCTACCTCGAGCCATGGTACACCGTATTTTAAATACGGTGCACACATGGTGGCAGTAGGAGGGCTCTAAGGGGCACAAGGAAAGTGACTTTTCTTAAATCTGCCCCTAACTGTATTCTTATTTCTGATTACTAGACCTTTCTTCATTGTTCTATAGATAATATTTAAATCCCCTTTTAATTCTTATGAACATACTACTTATTCTCATACATCTATTATACAATTATCCATGTGCTAACACATTTTAATTCAAAAGATTTTATTACTCTCAAATTAGGATGCCATTAATGGCAACCTTTTCAACTTTGCTTTCAGTGTTACTCAACCACAAATCCAATCAGAATCTCTCTTTTACATGTAAGTTATGCTATGCATCTTCTCACTGGTTATTATAGCTAACCCTTTTCCACACTCCTCAAAAGATAGCCCAATTCCATACCAGTTTTCGCTGGATCGCAGAGCTCAGTGCCACCCCTGCCTTTTCATCACCAGATCCACATGGAAATGTATTTTTAGTATTTAATGTAAAATAATACTATATATAGCCCTGTTTCAATAAACAAATTGATTGTCAACTCATCATACATTCAAACACTTTTTTTCCCAGTGGAACTCTAACTACCAAGTAACATTCTAGTATTTTTTTAATACCTTCCCCATGCTCTTCTATCTGCCCTACCATGGTAACAAGGTTTGTTACATTCTCTTGCAGCACTAGGTCACATGTTCATAACAGTTTCTGCAAGCACCATCCTTACTTTTATATGAAAAATAGCAAATGTGTTTGACTTTTTTTCTCAAAAGCCAATCCCACATCTACTTTCTTTTCTCACAATATCACTAACTACCTGTATGTACCAACTTACTGATGACAACTAATAAAAACTGTTGTTTCAAGTTTTAACTAGAACCCTCCATTTTCAACTATGATTGTGTTGACCGCCACCAGGTTAAAAAAAAAGAAATATATATATATATATATATATATATATATATATATATATATATATATATTCACTGAAAAAAACAAAGGCTACAGAGATGTTATAGTTAGGTTGTGAATTTACTCATACAAAACCATAGATAATTTTATTGCAAATGTTGCAGTGACAAAATATAAAAGATAGCATAGAATATGCCATCAATTATGTAACATGTGGAGTAATTAGCTGTGCATGGTAAAGGCGCAAGTTATAGTTACCTTAGGACGCGAGTGTCAGCAGAGGTTTTGCTGTGGCTTGGGTTGGCTACAGCGCTGCAGCCAAGCCACAGCAAACAACTATGTCCCGGGGTGGGTATCCGGGACATAGCAGGAGCTTGCCCTGGGGGGTGGTGGTCCCTAGGGCCATCAAAGGCTCCATGAGGGGGTCACGCAGCCCCACTTCAATAAGGACTTAGCCCTGTGGAGGTGTTGGTCCCTTGGGCTTGATGGTCCCAAAGGGACCCTCTTTCTTTTTTTTTTTATACTTTGCCCCCATGGTGTGGTGGTCCCTGGGGTTTGAGGGGTGCATCCCCCTGCATAATTTAATTGAAAGCATGGGGAAGGTGGTGGTCCCCATGCCAGTGGGGGGTGCAAGACCCCAGAATACTTTAATTGAAAAACCTGGGAAGGTGGCAGTCCTCAGTGCATCGGAGGGGCTAGGGCACCCCGGATATTCATACAGGAAAGCCCTGACGAAGTGGCGGTCGCCAGAGTAGTCGGGGGCAGGGCCCCCTGCATATTCATAAAGGAAAGCCCTTGGGAGGTGGCGGTCCCCAGGGCAGCAGGGGGTGCTGCAGGCCACCCCACTTACAAAAAAATGAAAGCTCTGTGGAGGTGGTGGTCCCTGGAATGGTGTGGGGCCCGGAAGGCCCCCCTCACTACATTTTTAATCTCCTGGGTCCTGGCCCACCCGGGGGCCTAAAAAAAAAACAAGGGAGGAAGGAAGTCCACACTTTTTATTTTATTTTTGCCACAAATTTGTGAATATTGAACACTTGGTGCAAAAAATAATTTAAACAATGCTTTTTTAATCTGGAGTTGTTCCTCTGGGAACCCCCCACCAGCACTAAGGGGTCAGGGTGTCTCTACCCTGGCCCCTTTTATGTTATATTTACTCTATGTTCTGGGACGTGGCTGAATCTGAGTACCAAGATGGCTGCCAGCACTTCTTTGTTTGAAGTGTTGGCAGACAATCAGAGCTGTACATTTCCATGCACAAGCTCACCTTTGTTTGCGAATACGTTGCCACCAAAGATATACAAATTTGAATTTCCCTAAATTTCTCAAAAACTACTGAACGGATTCACACCAAATAAGCAAAATCGTAATCTGCATACAGACTGCTAGCTTTCTGACAAATTTGGTGTAATTCTGTCCAGTGGTTCATCCTGTAGTCGCGTCTAAAGAATCCTGTGGAAATTAACATGGGAAAGCAGCCTTTTCTCTGCCCCTGCTGGACGGATCACCCCGAAACTTTCCATGTGCCACAAAAATCACTGTGGCACTTTGTTTGGTGAAATTTTGTGAAGATTCGTCAAATGATGCTAAAGATTTAGGCAAGTCAATAAACGCTTTTCCTATGGAAACATGGCCCTAATTATAACAACCTACTGGTGACCTATATATATATATATATATATATGTATATATATATATATATATACTCACTGAACAAAACAAGTGTTACAGGGACATTATAGTTAGGTTCTGAATTTACTCGTACAAAACCATAGAAATTCAGTAGTTATAGTTAGAATGCTTTTAAAGTAACTATAACTCATGTCCTAATCTAGCTATAACTCGCCACTTTGCCATGCACAGTTTTCCAGTGATAATATCAAAGATGCCATACAAGATTTCATCAATGATTTAATATGTGGAAAAAATAGCTCTGCAAACAGATGCGTTTTGGCTTTATGCCTTCTTCAATTTGTTTGCTCTGTAAATGAATGAAGGTGGGTTAGTATTAAGGCTTCAAACTGCTCTCATTTGAGAGCTCTCATTAGCATAAATAGAGGACTGTGACATCAAAGTATACAATACAGTGTGTTTGACTGCCATGTTTATGGAATTATACACAGTAAAAGGTATGACTATGTCATGTTCTCCACCCTGAATAGGCTCTTTATAATCAATTTTCATTACACACAGACATTTGTAAATATTATGAGTTAAAATATAAATGTGTAAATAATTAAAATACCCTAAAAATAAATATACATCAATAAATAAATTGTATATATTAGATATGGAACAATTGACTTCACTCCCTTTGCCTCATCGTCAATTATGTTTCCTCAGCAGTATGCCATACCACTGTATTTCCTCCTCGGAGTTCTAATAATATGGTGGACTCAAAAGCAGCAAAGCCCCGATTTATTCCCATCATGTTCTTCACAGATATGTTTGGCCACTGCATATGTCATGTCTCCGTTCTGAAAGGCCCAGATGTGCTGTAGGATCTGAATTTTCAGCTTAACAGTAGTTCCTATATATATATATATATATATATATATATATATATATATATATATATCTTGCCACATCTACACTCAAGGACATACACAACATAAGGAGTTTCACAGTGATGCTACTTTTAACAGTAAAGTTCTTCCCAGTCATAGACTGAAATTCACAAGTGTTATTTCCATAAAGTCGGGCTTTACATTTCTGGCATGTCTAAAAGCCCTGTTGCTTATACCTCAGCCAATTCAGATCAGTGCTCGGGGCTTTCTGCATGTAGCTATGTACCAGGTGATCTCCCAATGAGGCTGTTTTACTGTATTATTCTTGGCTGTTCCGGAAGTACCAATCTCAAGGTTTCATCCAGTCCCAAAATTCCCCAATTCTTTTGTAGGATTTGCTATACAATAGCACTGAACTGTTTGCATTCTGTTATATATCTAAAGGATGATTCTTCCATTTCTCTACATGCTTTCTGTTTCACAGTGAGTAGATCATCTCTGTTTTGGGAGGAAGCCCTTTTTAGAGCATCTTGTAACACACTGTTGGTGTAACCTCCAGCACTCAATCTTTCACACATCCCTCATGCTTCATGTGAAAATCACTTTCTTCTGAGCCGTTCCTTCTGGCATTTAATAGGTCCTCATATGGGATGCTCCATTTCAAGACCTGTGGATGTTCACTGTTGACAAGCAGCAGACTGTGGATAGATGTATACACCTTCTCCTCATCGATAAACACAGTTATGTCCAAGTAGCACTAATTTCATATGTAAATTTCAATCTTTGGGGGTTGTCTTCCCATGACTCAATGAAGCTTATCAGCTCATGCTCATCTCCGTACCATATAAGCAACAACTCATCAATGAATCGTGACCATAGTATGATGTGTTACAAGCCTCTGTTATTCTTTTTGGTCCAGATCGTCTCCATCTCCCAATGACCCATCAGAAGCTTTGCGGAAGTGGGTACAAATTATGTCCCCATTGATACTCCCATGCAGCAGCAAATAATGTTTTACATCAACCATAAAGTTGTTATTTATCAAACAGAAGTGTAGCATTTCTAATAATATTTCTGTGTGCTCAAGATGACTCAGAGAGCGAGATCTCAGGTAATACCTACATACCACCAGCATGTTGAATTGACGGGCAAAGTGAAACAACATAATTAGTGGCAATAAGGCATCCTGTTTTCCATGGAATGCTCTTGACGTGGTTCAGAAAGCCAATCTAATCTCTGATGTATGAGTGCAGGATTGGTACATTTGGAAAGAGGAAAATGTCTATGAATCTTGAAGAGTTCTCTAACAAGGAGCCCATGGCACTGACAATCGACCTGCCTGGTGGATTCTCAAGGTTTTTATGGACTTTAAGCAGAAAATGCATTGTTGGCCTCACAGGTTGATCACTCCTTAGATAATGATAATCATTCTTATCAATGAGGCATTGATTATGCCACTCTTGCAATTTGGAATGGTATTCTGTAGCATATTCCTCTGTTGGATTTTTGATCAAAAGATGATAACTTTCCCTATCCCTGAGTTGTCTCATTACCTCTTTAATATACTTGGTGAGATACATCACAACGATCTTACCTCATTTATCGGAGGGTTTAACAAAGATCTTCCCATCCTCTCGCATCTTCTTCAAGGCTCTCCAATACTCTATGTTAATATTCATCTTGAATTTACTCTGAAGACCTTCCTGGGTCGCTGATGCATTCACTGCACTTTTTGTCAATTCTGCCACCATTATCTCCTGGAAAAGGTTTATTTTGTTCCCTGGGGAGAGTTGTGGACAGAATAAAGGTTTTGGTTTACAGCCACTACTCAGTACTCCCAGTGTCCGGTTTAACCAAATCACAAATGTCCCTCACTGAAATGTCACCTGCCACTGGGGTACCAAGTGACTCTTGCTCCAGACTTACTAAGATTCTTAGATCTTCTGTGTCATTCAAGGTTATTGTTAGAAATAGGGTCTTTGGTTGACAGTCAGGTTATTCCCTGTTCAAGCAAGGACCCTCACTCTAGTCAGGGTAAAAGAGAATCACCCTCAGCTAACTCCTGCTTACCCTCTTGTTAGCTTGGCAGAACAGTAGGCTTAACTTCAGAGTGCTAGGTGTAAAGTATTTGTACCAACACACACAGTAACTTAATGAAAAACACTACAAAATGACACAACTCCAGTTTAGAAAAATAGGGAATATTGATCTAAACAAAACAAGACCATAACAACAAAAATCTGACATACACAAATCAAGTTATGAATTTTTAAAGATTTAACTAAAAAATTGTGCTCAGAAACACCAAATGCTTCAATGAGGTGTTAACACAGCATCGTGACGAAGTAGTTCCCAACAATCCGACACCAGTGCCACCGGACATGGAGTCGCGTAAACCCCAGGTACAGTACCTTGGTGAAGAAATGAAAACAAGCCAATGCGCGAAGTCGGGGATCGCGGTGTCTGTGTGAAACGTTGAATCCACGCACTTCGAGCTGCGTCAGTCACGGCGTGGTGCGGCGACTTCCACGGAGTCAAGGACTTCGGCGGCACTGCAGCGATGTCAGGCCTGCGAAGGTCGTCACGTTCCAGTGAAGATCACGGAGTCGGGTGCAGGAGGCGTCAACGGATTCAACAGCGGCGTCGGTCCGAAGTCGATTTCCTCTAATTTCCACTAGCTTTCCTGGGCCCAGGGACTGGATAGGTCACCACTTGTCAGAGCAGGAGTCTCTCCAGAAACTCCAGGTGCTGGCAGGGAGAAGTCTTTGCTGTCCCTGAGACTTCAAACAACAGGAGTCAAGGTCTAAATCAAGCCCTTGGAGATTTCTTCACAAGATGAAAGGCATACAAAGTCCATTCTTTGCCCTCTTACTCTGGCAGAAGCAGCAACTGCAGGATAGCTCCACAAAGCACAGTCACAGGCAGGGCAGCTCTTTTTCCTCAGCTCTTAAGCTCTTCTCCAGGCAGAGGTTCCTCTTGTTTCCAGAAGTGTTCTAAAGTCTGTGGTTTTGGGTGCCCTTCTTATACCCAATTTCTCCTTTGAAGTAGGCCTACAACAAAGAAAAGTCTCTTTTGAATGTCAAATCCTGCCTTTCCCAGGCCAGGCCCCAGACACTCACCAGGGGATCGGAGACAGCATTGTGTGAGGACAGGCACAGCACTTTCAGGTGTAAGTGACCACTCCTCCCCTCCCTCCTAGCACAGATGTCTCATCAGAAAATGCAGACTACACCCCAGCTCCTTGTGTGTCACTGTCTAGTGTGAGGTTCAACCAGCCCAACTGTCAAACTTACCCAGACAGGGAATCCACAAACAGGCAGAGTCATAGAAATGGTATAAGCAAGAAAATGCTCACTTTCTAAAAGTGGCATTTTCAAACACACAGTCTTAAAATCAACTTTACTAAAAGCTGTATTTTAAAATTGTGAGCTCAGAGACCCCAAACTCCACACGTCCATCCGCTCCCAAAGGGAATCTACACTTTAATCACATTTAAAGGTAGCCCCCATGTTAACCTATGAGAGGGACAGGCCTTGCAACGGTGAAAAACGAATTTAGCAATATTTCACTGTCAGGACATATAAAACACATTAGTATATGTCCCACCTTAACCATACACTTAACCCTGCCCTTGAGGCTACCTAGGGCCTACCTTAGGTGCGCCTTACATGTAAGAAAAGGGAAGGTTTAGGCCTGGCAAGTGGGTACACTTGCCAAGTAGAATTTGCAGTTAATAAACAGCACACACAGACACTGCAGTGGCAGGTCTGAGACATGATTACAGAGCTACTTGTGTGGGTGGCACAACCAGTGCTGCAGGCCCACTAGTAGCATTTGATTTACAGGCCCTGGCACCTCTAGTGCACTTTACTAGGGACTTACTAGTAAATCAAATATGCCAATCATGGATAAACCATTCAACCATACTATTTACACAGAGAGCATATGCACTTTAACACTGGTTAGCAGTTGTAAAGTGCTCAGAGTTCAAAAGCCAACAGCAACAGGTCAGAAAAAATAGGAGGCACAAAGATTGGGAATGACCCTGCATAAGCAAAAAAGTCCAACAGTTATTGATGAGATATGTGATTAAGTCTTAGATTTCCTTCTTGGATTCACTTTTGTTTCAAAGTACTTTTTCAGTTTTCATTTCTGACAAAACTTATACAAACTGTTCCTCACATTGGATAAGCTCGTTCTGTTCATAGGTACAAATGATAGACCCTTATTTAGGAGGTCTAAATTATGTTTCTTCAATCTTTTTGAGGACAAGTTTATAATTAGGTTGTTATTCCTGATCATTGATCCTACTTGTTTTTTCTTTTTCCTTGTCCTCTTCCTTTGGGGTCTTCTTGTGCACTTGCTCTTGGGACGGCTTTGCCCTGCTCCCTTCTGCCCATGTTTCTTGTCTGTATTTGTAGGAGCTGTAATTCCTCTGGAAAATCCAGTTTTCTTACTCCCACTAAGTGGTTCTCGTCCCCCGAACTGGCTCCTCAGCTGTTCCCCAACACCTTGTCCACAGTGTGTCTCTTGTACAGGGTATCATATTTCTTAGCAAAAGTGTAGATTCTCCCAGTCTCATAGTCTGTCTTATCCCAAGATTTTTTTTTGCCTTTTGGAGTTGTACCGCCTTCTCATGTTTTGCAATTTTTAGTTCCATCTCCTTAAGAACTTTTTTAACTTCTTCCTTTTCTGCATCTAATTTGCTCTGCTTTGCTAATAATTCTAATGTACGTTCAGCATGGATAAGAGTTTTCATTAATTTCATGGAACATTCCACTGTGTCATCTTGCCATTGTTGTAATAAATCTGAATCCATATCACTTAAGGTGGGCAACACAAAGATTCTAAGACCATGTGGCACTCTTGCCACCTCTATGTATTTCTGTAGTGTTGCCTTCTCCCACCACTTACTTGCTTCTTTTATTCGTCCCTTTTCTAAGTCTTTAAACAGCTTAGTTGGATGATCGTTTTTCTGTCTGATGGCCCCATTTACGGGGCCCTTAGGTTTATTTAATAAAACAACAGTTTAAAGACTTCCTGTCTCTTTGCCAGCCTATTGGCCATATTTAATTCTTCAGTCGTGGCTCTCCGGTTTCAAAAGTAGGAGAAAACATATATATACTTTTCAGCACAGCATCTGCACAGTAATTTTAATTTGAACTGTTTGTTTTGGGTCAATGAGATCACAACCCCTTGCAGACAACCAGGTCAACAATTAGGAGCTCTGAGTGCAATACTACTTTTGTTTTAGTACTCTTCGGGAGACTCAGCTACTCCTGTTGTGGACTATGCCTCTGACTGTAGGACACAGGTTCAGCCATAAATAATCATTACACTGCAAAAGTCACTTTAAACTTCAACTCTGTATGTTTTGTCATAGTTTCACTTTATTAGCAAGTTTTAAAGTAACAAGCTTTATCGTAGCCCGTGATGCTTCATTTTGACTACATATAGTAGTGCAGTGAGCATTTTGCCTGAGAGTGTCTTCTCCGAGACATTCAGTTACAGCCTCTACCCTGTGCCTGCAAATCACACTTACCACGTCTCCTTTGCGTCCTGCGCCAAAATATCCTTCGGGACAAACATACATTGACACTCATTTCTAGTGCAAAAGGTCATTTATTTAGGACAGGATTTAACATAAACAACAACAACTTTGAACTGTATGAAATCCCTTCTCGCCCAACTTTCAACTTAAAAGCTTCCTCATGCCCTTCCTTCTTTTCTAATAGCTTTCTTCCAATCCCCTCCCCTAGACACTCCCCTCTTCCTTCCATGCCCTCCTTGTTTGTAAACAAACCTCCCCCCATTCTGATCCTTCACCTCATTTTTCCCCCTGGAAGGGGGGAACAAGCCCGCATCTGGCTCTCCCCCCTCCCCCATTTCCTGCCAACTCTTATGCACCGCACCTGTCCTAACTGACGTCAAACCTAACCCTACCTACCTAATCCCGCCTTTCCCTTGACAAACCCTCCCCTGCTGCCTACCTTCTATGCAGGGTGGGTGGGTGGTCCAAAACTTCCTCCCTGTAATGGTCGGCCTGGAAAGAGGCCGACCCCACCCCTCTACCCCCTTTTAACCCATCCCTAACGCCCACCCCCACTTACCTGTCCGCCAATCCTGGCGCACCCGCGCCACTTCCTGTCGTCCCGAAAAGACCCGCGGAGAGACTAGAGCGAGTCTCTCTCTCCGCGGGCCCCCCCATCGGGACAAACATACATTGACACTCATTTCTAGTGCAAAAGGTCATTTATTTAGGACAGGATTTAACATAAACAACAACAACTTTGAACTGTATGAAATCCCTTCTCGCCCAACTTTCAACTTAAAAGCTTCCTCATGCCCTTCCTTCTTTTCTAATAGCTTTCTTCCAATCCCCTCCCCTAGACACTCCCCTCTTCCTTCCATGCCCTCCTTGTTTGTAAACAAACCTCCCCCCATTCTGATCCTTCACCTCATTTTTCCCCCTGGAAGGGGGGAACAAGCCCGCATCTGGCTCTCCCCCCTCCCCCATTTCCTGCCACCCAGAAAAACCCATGTGGCGTTTTTCTGCCCCACCCGGCAAATCTTCGTTTGCCCCCTGAATTCTACTCATTTTGTAATCCACAGGTTCTCCCCGCATAACTTCTCTAGCATCGGCCTCAAACCCATCCAATAATACGCATTTCCCAATTGCGATAAATGTACTCCATCATCTCTGAACAATGTCCCCTCATGTTCCGTAATATCCTCGTGCCTCCGCACCTTAATCCCTTGTGCCCAGCAAAATCCCCTCATTGCCTTATTCAACTTTTTCCGAGCCCGCTCAATGGCTCCATGATTGATTGCCCCTCTCCATACCCGCCTGGGTATAAACTCTGTCCATACCAGACATGTCCCCGCACAGGTTTTGCTTCAATAGCACCAAATCTTTTTACATAAATTGTATCAATGTGGGCCCTGATTGCCTCACCAAATCATTTTCTCCCAAGTGTATCAGCAACAAATCCGGGCATCCCCACTGCAGCAAATTCCCTGTAATATATGGTAGTACACTCCCCCACCTCATTCCGCTCTTCCCCACCAACGCACTTCTTGGTGTCTGCTGGGCAGTCCCATTGATCTGCCGTATATCTGTTTCTCAGCGAATTTTGCCGCCCAATGTACGAATGAATGGCCGACCAGCCAAGTCACTGTCTTATCGTTCCTCTGTCCGGCCACACACCCTGTAAAGAAAAAACACTATAACAACTGTGATGTACTTCTAAACCCCCCCCACCCCTGGGTTTCATCATGGCCTAACATAGCGCTCGCAGCATCTGGATTTCCATCTACCTATTGCTTTAATCTTAGCCCAATCCCATCCTAAATGAGCTGCTGCTGTTGCTGCCCCGATCCTAAAGGAGTGCGTTCCAAAATCCCCTGCTTGCCGACCAGTCCTATCCAAAGCCGTCCTCAAAACCTGCAGGAACTGATAGCTAGTGGTTTTTTTTTTTTTTTTTTTTTTTTTTTCCTGAAGCATGCACAACACCCCTGCTTCCCCCGCCTGTCCCCACTTTTGTTTGAAAACCATCCCCTCCTTCACTGGGCATGCTAGATCATCACCTCCTTTCTCCACCCATACCCACTTCCCTTTCCCTAACTGGTCCGTCTTGGACTTCCTGAGCCATATGCCCAATCTCCCTTGATGCATGCCGATCTCCCTCTCCTTCACACCGCAGTCCTTGCCTATACCCAACAATTCAGATACCCTAAAAACCCCGAAAAACATCCACACCATACGCCACCTGAAGAGTCCTGCTTCGTGTTCATCTGTGCCACATACTGGCAAAACATGCAAAAGTTGTTTTTTTTTTTTTATTTATTTTTTTTTTTTTTATTATCCCACAGGTAATGGGCTCTCTTGCCTTACTTCCCTCCCCGGCCCTAAACCTGCCCCATCCTTTCAAAAAATTTTCAAGTAAATCATTCCGTGCTGGATCCGTACCGAAGAAAAGCTTCCCATAAAATGAGACACCTGTTAATTTCCCGCCTATCGTGGCCGGGGATAGCCCCTCCTTGATCAAATACAGCACAAAGCGTAAGGCCCGTGCTTCCAACGCTCAGACCCCTGAGCCCAGAAATTGCCCTCAAACTCTTCAAAAGATTGAAAGTCCAACCATGCCAGCCTGTAACTTTGCCGCGTAGAGACTGCCAAAGACATCTCCACCAACCCCGAGATCATCCTGCCCCCCACTCCCAAATGTCTGCCGGGAACGTAATGTTGGACTGCTCCGCTCCTGGCGCCAGGTCGCGAAACGCCGCCACTGCGAACGAGATAGGGAGTCTATAATCTCATTGTATACCCCTGGTATGTGTGCAGCTTTAAAGATAACATTGAGAGATAAACATTGCAACATAAATTGACGCAAAAAACCCAAAACTCTTAAATCCCTGGCTCTCTGTCTGTTTACCAATTCCTCTACTGTCATATTGTCCACCTGGAAAACTACCGTCCTGTTGGCCAGTTCCCATCCCCAGACTGCCAGTGCCACCAACAAAGGAAAAAACTCCAGAAACGCAATACTCCTCCCTTGTTGCAACCACTGCCGTGGCCATGTCTCTGCGCACCACCTACCGTCCCAGTAAATGCCAAAACCCGACGCGCCTGCTGCGTCTGAAAATATTTGAACTTGCCATACTGTGTCCGCATCTCAAAAACATTGGTACCCCATTAAATTTCTTCAGGAACAACTCCCATACCTTTATGTCCTCCCTCAGACCCAAAGAAACTCATCCTATGGTGAGGTAACACCGCCCCTGACATGGACAGTCCGAGTCTTCCACAAAAATACGTCTTCCCCTCCCTACTCTACAAGCACGGTTGAGATAACCTAGTAGTTTTTTTGTAGTCCGTAACTCCCTTTTGTGCCGAGTTCGCACAGATGCTAGGCATTCTAGTATTTCCTTCACTTTTGACGCTGGCAATCTTGCCACCATTAGCTCCGCATCTAGCTCAATGCCCAAAAAAGGTCATGATTGACAGCGGGCCCTCTGTCTTTTCCGGTGCCAATGGCACTCCTGTCTGCTGCATTAGACTCTGGAAAGGCTGCCAAAGCCCGTCCACATGCCCCATATGCCGCTTCCCCTACAAACAGAAAATCATCCATATAGTGTGTCACTGCTTCGTGGACGCTTGTTTTCACAACAAACCCACTGCAGAAAAGGTACTGAAAGTTTCAAATAGCACGCATGATATCGCGCAAACCATAGGTAGAACCCTGTCCACATATATGGCTCCATCTAACTGCATGCCTAGCAGGTCGAAATCTGCTGGATGAATTGGTAACAGACGGAAAGCAGACTGTATATCGCATTTCGCCATCTCCGCTTTTAAACCGCACCTCAATACTAATTTTACTGCATCCTCCACAGACGCATAAATTACCTTGGTCTCTTCCTGTGCGATAAAATCATTTACCAACGCCCCCTCAAGCCATGACAGATGATGTATAAGCCGGAATTCGCCTGGCGCTTTCTTAGGTACTACCCCTAGTTGGGATATCATCAATTGATCCGATGGCCAGTTGAGGAATGGACCTGCTATTCTCCCAAGTGTCACCTCTTTATCTATTTTGTCGCGTATTACTTGCGGCTGCTCTTTTGCAGACCGCGAATTGTCTGCCCATCGCCTCTGCCGAGGACCTTGATAACCTACCCTACAACCTTCTCGAAAACCCCATTCCAATTGTCTGGCCCTATTCTTGTCCGGGTACCTGTGCTGCCACGGCAACAAAAAACTTCTAACCTAACTGGTGTAGGCCCCTTTTGACGCAGGAGCACCTTGTGAGCCTCTTCCTCTTGTCGCCCTCCATTGCTCTGCTGGGCTGTTGAGGGAGAAACATTGTATGACTGGATGACGACCCCCGCACTTGGAGCAGTCATGTTTGACCTACACTGAGCCCTTGAACAGCAACCCTTGTTGAAGTTCCAACAAGCCCCTGTGTTACCCACCTGCGTTTATTTTTTATTTTTTTTATTTTTTATTTTTTATTTTTTTTTGGTATTTCCCGCCCCTCCCAAGGCGGGGCGCGCCTGAAAGGGCTTATATGTTGCCGGCAAACCGCTCGCCGTATGAGTGGATGCCGCTGCCTGTGCTGACGCCATCCATTGCCTCCATCGCTCCGGATCCCCGTCCCCCATGGTTTCTCGGGGTTGATGCTCACCCGGGCCCTAAATTTCTCATCATAGTTTTGCCATGCAAAAACCCCCAAAATACATCTGGGCCTTTCTAATAATGTCCATGTACTTGAATGGCGCTATGGCCCGGTCTGGGTATTTTTCGCAGCATATACTAGCAAAAATCAAAAAGTGCGGACATCCAGTTGTCCATGCGCGTCACCTTGCTAGCTACACCCCGTCACCCCAGACTGACCACCATCTCCCCTTACCTCCAATTGGTTCATCCACGTAACGCGGTGGTTGCCTTGTCATTCCGCCCCATGGCCTTGCTGGCCTCACACTTGACGGCCCTTCGGCCATGACGTCGTCCTGGAAAAGAAAAACAGAGGCAAGGGGTTGCGCCGCACTTGCGCCCCGCTCCCCCCCCCCTTTCTTCACCCCGATCACATTCTCATCACGCAATTCTCCATCCTCCCAATCTCCTTCCTCTTCGTCATAGACCAATTCCAACTCATCTTCCTCTTCCCAACCTCCTTTGTTTTCCCTATACCCTTGAGATTTGGTCGCCGGTGATTCTGTTGTACTTTGCCCCACATGGCGTCCGCCAACCTGCTGCTGTCCCCGTTCCCACGGTGTAGAGAAGGCCGCCGTAGACCCCTCTATTGCTTCGTTCCAACGCGCTTGGGCCGTGTTGCGCCCCGTTGGCACCCCTTTTACCTTGCCAACCTCTGACGTTGACATTGTGCTGCCTTTCCCCACATGGCTGCCTGAACCACTGGGGCTTCCCAAGCCAACCTGTCCTTCGGCCGCACCAGCCTCTTGAACCCTACCTTCTCCTGCCTGCGGTACCCAGACCCAGCTTCCTGCTCCAGCCCCTGCTGCCTGTACCCCCTTCCTGTCTGTGACTTCTCGTGCCGCCTCCCCATCTCCTCCCTGTCCCTGCATAACTTTGCCCACCTGGCCTCCGTTTTCGCCACGGCCCTGCGCTGCTCGCGAATTCTAGCTTCCAGGTCCCATGTGGACGGGCCTGCGCAGCCCGTTCCTGTGTCACCTGTACCTGGGTCCTGTGTGCCCTGCGACTCCCCCCCGAACATTAGTGGGCTAAATGTGTTAGGGAACTCTGGCCGTACCTCTGTAGCCTGTTCTTGCCTCACTGGGACTTCATCCTTGTCCCCTTCAGAAACCTGTGAGTCGCATGTTGCGATTGCCGCCGCTACGCTGCTTGATGCGGCCCGCGTAGGACGTGTCATGCCCACCCAGGCCTGATCTAATACCCCTGGCCTAAGCAAGTCCGCCCGTCAGGCCTCCCCCAGGACCCGGAGCGCCGCCCTGGCCGCCTCTGCATCATGAATGTTGGCCATGTCCCCCACTACACTGCCCTTAGCCCTTCCTTATTGAAAAAACCTAAAGAATGTATATATATATATGTTTTTTTTTTTTTTTATTTTATTTTTTATTTTTTTAGGGGCCCCCAATGCTGTGACTCTAGTCCCTGTGGTGTGGCCCGTGTGTCCGTTACCTATATACATCTGCTGTGGGCTGCCGCGCCTCAGGCTCCCAGAAAATATACATATATATATATATATATACATATACATATATATTTTTATTATTTTTTTTTTTTAAAGGGCCCGCCCAGGCGCTGTGTTCCATGAGGGCCCTAGTGGCCTGGCCCTATTTAGGAACTTTGCGCCGCGTTTCTGACGCGCGCGCGTGTCGTTGTGGGCCCCCGGCGTCTAAGCGCCGGAAATTATATCTAATCTGGCCGGGGGGGGGGGGCCTTAAAACCCCCGGCGTTGCCCGAGGCCGTCTCGTGGCCTGGAGCGCGTCCTCTCGTGCACCGCGTTGATGTCCGCGGTCACTTGAAAACAGGCCTTCACGCCTGTATCTACAAAATCATTTGTCTCCCTGCCTGAGCAGGGAGCGCCCCCGCGTCCTCAGAGGGCGCGCACCGGGGCGCGGCTGCGGCCCGCGCCGACCGCAAAAAACCTTGCACGCCGCCTCCGTGCCTTCCCTTGCACGGCCAGGGAAAAACCCCTGGCGTGCACACACTCCCGTCTCCCACCGAGGCCCCCCAAGGGGAAGGTGAAAGAGCCCGGGTGCCCTCCCCGATTCCCCCCGACACGCCTGACTAACCTGGCCTGGGCCCCGCCGCGAAATCCTCCCTTCCAAAACTTCCTCCCTGTAATGGTCGGCCTGGAAAGAGGCCGACCCCACCCCTCTACCCCCTTTTAACCCATCCCTAACGCCCACCCCCACTTACCTGTCCGCCAATCCTGGCGCACCCGCGCCACTTCCTGTCGTCCCGAAAAGACCCGCGGAGAGACTAGAGCGAGTCTCTCTCTCCGCGGGCCCCCCCAGTGTACGTTGTGTCCCAGGGAAGAGCAAGGATTACTACATTAACAACAAAACAACGATTACCGGTATGAATCTTCGATAGCGTTCGGTCCACTTCCCATATGGTCCGATAACCACACGTAATCTGAAACAATTGACTTCACTGCCTACACCTTATCGTCAATTATTACTGCGGGAGAAAGACGATAGCACAACCAGCTATGTTGTGAATATATTGCAAACGTAACTGTAAATATTTATTTAATTTGAACAAAAGTGCAAAAAACGTGCAAATACTGGTAGAAATGGTAACGGGTTTTGGCACACGAGCCTTCTGACCACCATGTACATATGTGAAAGTGATTTTTGAAAAGGAGGCAGGGTCACATGACCTTCTGAAATCGATTGAAACAGAAGAGTTACTTTGTGTTGGCTTTCAACAAGTAAACTTAAATCATTAGCTGCATAGATCAAAGAGTACAATTCGCACACTAAAATCCTGATTCATTATTTTGCAGGGAAGAAAACATCAATATACTTATTGAGCAATTTCAAAGGCAATTTGAGAGAAACATTCGATGAATTAATTTTGATCTTATTATACTTGGTGTAGTTAGATTAAATGTTCATTGACAATGTAATATTTTAAACTATAAAAAAAAGATGCTGAAGCAGACGTGTTAATTAGAAATTATTAATGAATGTTTATGCGTTTTGATTTATCAGAAAATGATAGAAAAATTAAACATACAAAAATTTAATGTGCACGTTTGAAAATGTGCCCACGAAGAGTGACTGTCAGATTAAAAGAAGTTGTACTAAAATGATTAAAAAATGCATAAAATATTGAAAATGTGCCATAATAACGTAGTCCTATGTCATATTAAGATGTATAACTTTTATTTTGCATTATACTGTAGAGCTAATTTAGCCGATATTGTGGCCTAGTTTTGCCAGGCCACGTGCAGCAGCAGAATAATCATGTATTGTAGAGAAGCAAATGTGTTGAGCTTTACTTGAACTGCTTATAAAGTCTGCTTAAGCTAGAATTTTCTGCAATGTACAGATGAACAGGAGATGATGGAATCAAATTGATACATAGACTGTGTAGAGTAGACTGGATGTACTTTCCTCGGACTCGAATAATAGAGACACTGACTGGAGGAGCAGATGCAACATTTTCAATACCTGATGAGCCGGATGATGAGGACATCATTCAGTGAACCAATCAACAAACTGAGAACTGCGTAATCCCAGAATTTATAGATTCGTAAAATAAGAATTATTGGTTAGGGTAATAACTGGTGATTGACTGACCAATTAGGAATTAGGGTGATGGGCTGGGTAACCGTAATAAAATGTCATGACAAGGGGAGAAAACATCAGATCAGATGTCAGATGTGAGATGCGAGATGTGAGGGTAGAACTGATGTCGGAAGATACGATTCCGGATTCTGTCATTGGGCTCAAGCTCTTGAGAGCCTGATGCGTTGCTGATCAATTGATGACCTGAAGACAAAGACAAAGACTGACATTGTTGCTGATCCATTCTGGGGATAGGTAGCTATGACAATGTGACTAATTAACTTTTTTGCCTTTCTTTCAAGGTACCAAGTGCACTGTTTAAATAGTTTTTCTCTCATGTTCCAAATTGTTTTCGCATGAAGTCCCACATGCTAATGCTAAGCTGATTTAGGAAAGTTTCCTTTGGGTGACGTTGACAGTGACAAATGATTTACAAACTGATTGCTGAACTCTGCTATTAATGTTGTTATATTCATCTTTATTGGCTTATGCGGAAGCATTAGAGCATATGTTTTCTCAAGTTCTGATTAGGTTATGTTATTGGTGGTCACTAATGAACTAATTTTGAGCTGATTGAATAAAGTTTGAATTGACTATATGGACTAGAATTGTAACTAATAGGGAAATAAAAATTGTTAAACTGTATTTCGAGTAGTGGTTATTCATAAATTGTTTATATAATTGACTAATGATTAATGATTTTCTTAGTGGTTATATTGATTATTGATAACATTAGTCACTACATGACTAGGATACTCCATGCAAATCAAAAGGTTCATTGGCCTATTCGCGTCCCCTTGTAAGTTTACTTACTAAGGACCAGGCACGCTAGCAGTTTTTGGTAGCAGAGGATGGTTCTGATCATTGAGACTTGAAGTAGGCCAGGTGATTACGAGTCATTTGATTTGTTGGCAAGCAAAACCGATTGATGAGGTGTTACAGTATTCGAAATACTGTAGTGATAAGATTGAGTTGAAGCAGAAAAAGTTGAAGGAAAAGGCAATGGTGATGCAAATTAAGGCAGCTCAAACAGGAGTGCAGTGAGCTTTAGTGCAACAGATGCTACAGCAGCAGGGAACTGTTAAGTTCCAATCTCAGATGAGAGGTAGGGGTGGTGGAGCCAATATGAATCATGGTCCAGATTTGAATACTGTAGTGGTTCAGAATGATGTGCAAGGGATGAAAAATATGTTACCATGTCATCTGTGTGGAAATGTGGGACACTGGAAGCGGGAATGTCCGTTGATGGTGCAGGATGGTGTTGTTCAGCAAAGTGGTGACGTCAATACATTTCAAACTGTGAAAGTCCCTAGAATGAGAAGACTTAATCCAAATCTTCAGAATCAAGTGCAGAATTTTCAACCCATGCAGCAGGTGCAAATGACACAGTTGCAACCAATGCATCAGGTTCCTATGGTACCTAGACAGCAAATGCAGATACCTCAAGTGCCGATGGAACAGCAACAGATGAGGCTTACTCAGCAGGTCACAGGTCTGAGACAAGACAGAAAGTAGTGACACAGTGCACCAATTCCCATAATATAGTAAGAATGAATTAAACGATAAATGGATGAGTATTAGTTGGGATGCACGCAGCACACAGTTAATAAATCCGATTACAGATCTAGTACAAGTTGTGCTTGGCATCTTCTAGGGACTGCATAAGTTTATAGTATGTGATTTAAGTCCAGTATCCCTACTGGGAAGGGACTTATTGTGCAAGACCAGATGTTCGATCAATTGTTCCACTGCTGGAA
The DNA here is from genome assembly GCF_031143425.1 of Pleurodeles waltl. Lineage (NCBI taxonomy): Eukaryota > Metazoa > Chordata > Amphibia > Caudata > Salamandridae > Pleurodeles > Pleurodeles waltl. The sequence continues at coordinate 450,119,797 of NC_090444.1, forward strand.
TAGCGGTTCAGACAAATAGGGATGATGAGGAAGAACAAACTCCTGCAACTGAGAATAAAAGCATTAATGAAGAGTACCTGTTGATTGAGATTTTCCAGATGTTTACTGTGAAAGAATTGCATGCAGATTTATAGGGAACAGTACAGGAAAATGCGTGGGACCTGACAGGTAAAGAAGTGGGTTTGATCAAGGGAGTGGAGCCAATTAAGATCCCTTTGAAACCGAATGTAGTGTTTCTGCAGCTTCCACAGTGTAGCATGGCACAAGATGTTCTGATGAAAGTAACACAAATAAATGGAGATTTTCTGAAACAAGGGGTTTTGAAAGAAGTGTTGAGCAGTCCATGTAATTCACAGATAATGGGCTTAAAGAAGCAGTGTGGGAAAGAGAGCATTTGTGCAATACTTGAGGAAAGTGAATGACATAGTGGTCAAGTGTTGTCCTGTAGTGCCAAACCCAGCAGTAATATTGTTTCAGATTCCATGTGATGCAGAGGGTTTCACAGTGGTTGACTTGTCACAAGCTTTCTTTTCTGTGCCTCTTCATGAGGATAGTCAGTTTATTTTTAGTTTCTAATTCCTAGACAGAGTCTACAGCTGGTGCAGGCTTCCATAAGGGTACATGGAGTCACCGTCTCTGTTCAATCAGATCTTGAAAAATAATCTGGAGTCGTTGGAATTACCGTACCAATTGACTCTAGTACAGTACATTGATGACTTACTGATTGCGTCCAAGACAAGTGACGAGTGTAAGTATGACTCAATTGCCCTGTTGAAACATTTGGGAAAATTTGGTCATAAAGTCTCACCTTTGAAATTGCAGTATTGTCAGAAATCAGTGAAGTACCTGGGACACCAAATTGAGAAGGGGTCAAGGAGAATTTCCAGAGAGAAGGTTACAATGATACTGCTGAGAAGTCTACCGACTTCACAGAGAGATGTCAGAATGTTTCTGGGAATGGTGGGGTATTGTCGTCAGTGGATTCCAAGTTTTGCTGACATTGCCAAACCATTGCAGCAGTTAACATATAAGGAGGTTGCAGATCCGATTACATTAAATCAGGATCATATTAAAGCATTTACTGAGTTGAGAGAAAGTTTGTGCAAAGCTCCAGCATTGGGAATGCCTGATTACACAAAGCCATTCACATCGTTTTGTCATGAACGTGATGCTTGTTCTTTGTCTGTCTTGACACAGGTCCATGGAGGTGCTTATGGCCTAGTAGCCTATTTTTCAGCTACCTTGGACCCTGTGGCAGCAGCCTTACCAGGTTGTCTGTGTGCCGTTGCCACAGTTGGCCAAAGTCTTTCTAAATTTGAGGGAGTAGTGATGGGATACCCTCTGACGGTAATGGTTCCTCACTTTGTTGAGATTTTACTGACAAGAACGAAAACACAGCATTTGACTGGTGCCAGACTAACATTCTAGGTGCTCCACATGTAACATTGAAAAGATGTACAGTGTTGAACCCGGCAACATTACTTCCAAGTGATACTGTTGAAATTGAAAAAGAGGAAGACATTGAGCATGATTGTTTCGAGGTAACTGAGCTGTGCACAAAACCGAGACCAGATATCAGAGATACAGGATTGGAAGAAAATTACCAAATTGGATTTGTTGATGGCTCATGTCTCAGAGATGGTACAGGAACATTAAGCCCTTAAATGCAGGCGACGGCCACTGGCCGACGCCCGCACTACCTCCCTGGTGCGGGTCACGACCAGTGGCCGACACCAGGGAGGGTGTTAATAAATCCTCGGGTGCGTTGCACCCGAGGATTTTTATTTTTTTCTTTTCCCGGGAGACACGGAAGCTTCCGTGTCTCCCCCTCTGCCCCCCACGTTACAAAGTTGTTTTCCCCATCGAAGCAGGAAGCAGCCTTGAGGCCGCTTCCTGCTTCAATGGGGAAAACGGCCTTCCCCGCGTCCCTTTCTTACGAGGCCTTCCTGAAAGTGTTTCCTGGCCCCCGATCGCAGCACAGCACGGCGTAGAGGGCGTTTCCGTAATCAAGCCTGCTGCTGATGAGTGCGTGAGTGACAGTTTTTCTGGTCTCTGTGGGGATCCATTTGAATGTTTTTTTCAGTATACGGAGTGTGTTGAAGCATGAGGAGGTGAGAGCGTTGATTTGTTGGGTCATCGAGAGGGAGGAGTCTAGGATGATGCTGAGGTTGCGTGCGTGGTTGGAGGGGGTGGGTGCAGGGCCTAGCGTGGTGGGCCACCATGAGGGGTCCCAGGTGTTTTTGTGTGGGCCAAAGAGGATTATTTTGGTTTTGCTTCAGTTGAGTTCCAGGTGGTTGGCTGTCATATATATATCACTTTTGTCAATATGTGTGTGGTTTCCCTGGGGGGAAAAGGGTCCGACTTGTCTAGTGGCAGTTTTAGTGCCATAAAGAAGCGCAGAAGGTTTATATGCCTACTGCAATGAGCAAATCTGTATTTTATGTAAATAGCTGAGTACATTAGTAAAGTCAGCCATTACCTGCGCTATAATACCAATGAAATGTATGTGCGGGGTGGAGGGCGGCTATGGAGAGATGAAGGGCACTTTTGCTCGGTGGTAATGAGGGAATCCGAGGAGGAGGGAGTGGGAGCACCAATAATGATTGTTAGACTGGGCGCAGGAGGTGCTAAAGACTGTGACGAATGGTATGTGACAAGGTGTTTTTTGAGTGTCTTCAAAGTACGTGCTGATTGAGGGAAGAAGCGCAGGTAAGGTGGCCTCTACTGTTGCACGTATCTCACACACACCATCGATTTTGTGACTGTCTACATAGGCTAGTGTTTTAGAGCAACAGTTTAGCCAATAGCAGAGATGGCATCTTGATGGATGACTGCTGCCTGCACTCGGGTTATAGAGGACCACTCTGACATAGGATCAGAGACTGAGACATCAGATACTGGACAGCATCTGAGGGATAGGACAATGGCGCAGACTCTGGGAGTGATTTTTCAGTCAGAGGAGTCCCATTCGATAGCTCCTCTTCCAGTACATTATGAGGGAGGTGATGAGGACAGTCCTGCTGTCCCTTCGCAAGCTGTTCGTGCAACTGGGTAATAGTGGGTTAGGCCAACCCAGAGAGCAGGTGAATGCGGCGGCAAGCAGAGAGAGAGAGAGAGAGAGTGCTTTCTTGGGAGCTCCCCAATTTAGTTCAGCCCCAAATTCCACCACCCAAATCATATTGTGGAGACATCAAAATTATCTATGGCAAAACAAACTGGTTTTGTAAGGCAGGCACCTGTGTTTTTGGTCCTGGATTCGGCGGCCATATAGAGAAACACACTAAACCCAAACAGTTCTGGAAACTAGACATTCGGGGGAGTCCACAGAGGTGTGACTTGTGTGGAGTCCCCAAAGTTTTCTTACCCAGAATACCCTGCAAAGCTGAAATGTTGAAAAAAAAACTCAATTTTTCTCGCATTTCTGTCACACAAACTACAGGAATATGCTGGGATCCACAACATTCCTACCACCCAGTGACTCCTCACCTGTCCTGATAAAAACACTACCCCACTTGAGTGCCTACACCTAGTGCCTGTGTCAGGAATGGATCACCCCAGGGTCAACAGCTGCCTCACGTAAGGACCAACATTGACCGTTGTGTGATCTATTCCTGTCGCGGGGACCAGGCCTAACCACACAAGTGAGGTATCATATTTATCGGGAGACTTGGGGGAACGCTGGGTGGAAGGAAATTTGTGGCTCCTCTCAGATTCCAGAACTTTCTGTCACCGAAATGTGAGGAAAACGTGTTATTTTAGCCACATTTTGAGGTTTGCAAAGGATTCTGGGTAACAGAACCTGGTCAGAGCCCCACAAGTCACCTCATCTTGGATTCCCCTGGGTTTCTAGTTTTCAAAAATGCACTGGTTTGCTAGGTTTCCCCAGTTGCCGGCTGAGCTAGAGGCCAAAATCCACAGGTAGGCACTGTTTTCTATGAAAAAATTTGATGTGTCCACGTTGTGTTTTGGGGCATTTCCTGTCGCGGGCGCTAGGCCTACCCACACAAGTGAGGTATCATTTGTATCGGGAGACTTGGGGGACCGCTGGGTGGAAGGAAATTTGTGGCTCCTCTCAGATTCCAGAACTTTCTGTCACCGAAATGTGAGGAAAACGTGTTATTTTAGCCACATTTTGAGGTTTGCAAAGGATTCTGGGTAACAGAACCTGGTCAGTGCCCCACAAGTCACCTCATCTTGGATTCCCCTGGGTTTCTAGTTTTCACAAATGCGCTGGTTTGCTAGGTTTCCCCAGTTGCCGGCTGAGCTAGAGGCCAAAATCCACAGGTAGGCACTGTTTTCTATGAAAAAATGTGATGTGTACACTTTGTGTTTTGGGGCATTTCATGTCGCGGGCGCTAGGCCTACCCACACAAGTGAGGTATCATTTTTATCGGGAGACTTGGGGGAACGCTGGTTGGAAGGATATTTTTGGCTCCTCTCAGATTCCAGAACTTTCTGTCACCGAAATGTGAGGAAAACTATTTTTTTTAGCCACTTTTTGAGGTTTGCAAAGGATTCTGGGTAACAGAACCTGGTCAGAGCCCCACAAGTCACCCCATCTTGGATTCCCCTAGGTCTCTAGTTTTAAAAAATGCATAGGTTTTGTAGGTTTCCCTATGTGCCGGCTGAGCTAGAGGCCAAAATCTACAGGTAGGCACTTTGCAAAAAACAGCTCAGTATTTTTTCAAAAAATGGGATGTGTCCACGTTGTGTTTTGGGGCATTTTCTGTCGGGGGAGCTAGGCCTACCCACACAAGTGAGGCATCATTTTTATCGGGAGACTTGGGGGAATGCTGGGTGGAAGGAAATTTGTGGCTCCTCTCAGATTCCAGAACTTTCTGTCACCGAAATGTGAGGAAAACTTTTTTTTTAGCCACTTTTTGAGGTTTGCAAAGGATTCTGGGTAACAGAACCTGGTCAGAGCCCCACAAGTCACCCCATCTTGGATTTCCCTAGGTCTCTAATTTTCAGAAATGCACAGGTTTGGTAGGTTTCCCTATGTGTCGGCTGAGCTAGAGGCCAAAATCTACAGGTAGGCACTTTGCAAAAAACAGCTCTGTATTTTGTCAAAAAATGGGATGTGTCCACGTTGTGTTTTGGGGCCTTTCCTGTCGCGGGCGCTACGCCTACCCACACAAGTGAGGTATTAATTTAATCGGGAGACTCGGAGGAACGCTAGGTGGAAGGAAATTAGTGGCTCCTCTCAGATTCCAGAACTTTCGGTCAACGAAATGTGAGGAAAACTTGTTTTTTTAGCCACTTTTTGAGGTTTGCAAAGGATTCTGGGTAACAGAACCTGGACAGATCCCCACAAGTCACCCCATCTTGGATTCCCCTAGGTCTCTAGTTTTAAAAAATGCACAGGTTTGGTAGGTTTCCCTATGTGCCGGCTGAGCTAGAGGCCAAAATCTACAGGTAGGCACTTTGCAAAAAACAGCTCTGTATTTTGTCAAAAAATGGGATGTGTCCACATTGTGTTTTGGGGCATTTCCTGTCGCGGGCGCTAGGCCTACCCACACAAGTGAGGTATAATTTTTATCCGGAGACTTGGGGGAATGCTGGGTGGAAGTAAATTTGTGGCTCCTCTCAGATTCCAGAACTTTCTGTCACCGAAATGTGAGGAAAACCTTTTTTTTTAGCCACTTTTTGAGGTTTGCAAAGGATTCTGGGTAACAGAACCTGGTCAGAGCCCCACAAGTCACCCCAGCTTGGATTCCCCTAGGTCTCTAGTTTTCAAAAATGCACATGTTTGGTAGGTTTCCCTATGTGCCAGCTGAGCTAGAGGCCAAAATCTACAGGTAGGCACTTTGCAAAAAACAGCTCTGTATTTTGTCAAAAAATGGGATGTGTCCACGGTTGTGTTTTGGGGCATTTCCTGCCGCGGGCGCTAGGCCTACCCACACAAGTAAGGTATCGTTTTTATCGGGAGACTTGGGGGGACGCTGGGTGGAAGGAAATTTGTGGCTCCTCTCAGATTCCAGAACTTTCTGTCACCGAAATGTGAGGAAAACCTTTTTTTTAGCCACTTTTTGAGGTTTGCAAAGGATTCTGGGTAACATAACCTGGTCAGAGCCCCACAAGTCATCCCATCGTGGATTCCCCTAGGTCTCTAGTTTTCAAAAATGCACATGTTTGGTAGGTTTAACTATGTGCCGGCTGAGCTAGAGGCTAAAAATCTACAGGTAGGCACTTTGGAAAAACAGCTGTGTTTTCTATCAAAAAATGGGATGTGTCCACGTTGTGTTTTGGGGCATTTCCTGTCGCGGGCACTAGGCCTACCCACACAAGTGAGGTATCATTTTTATCGGGAGACTTGGGGGAACATAGAATAGCAAAACAAGTGTTATTGCCCCTGTTCTTTCTCTACATTTTTTCCTTCCAAATATAAGAGAGAGTGTAAAAAAGACGTCTATTTGAGAAATGCCCTGCAATTCACATGCTAGTATGGGCACATCAGAATTCAGAGATGTGCAAATAACCACTGCTCCTCAAAACCTTATCATTATCCCATTTTGGAAATGCAAAGGTTTTCTTGATACCTCTTTTTCACTCTTCGTATTTCAGCAAATGAATTGCTGTATACCCAGTATAGAATGAAAACCAACTGCAGAGTGCAGCTCATTTATTGGCTCTGGGTACCTAGGGTTCTTGATGAACCTACAAGCCCTTTATATCCCCGCAACCAGAAGAGTCCAGCAGACAAAACGGTAAATTGCTTTCAGAAATCTGACATCGCAGGAAAAAGTTACAGAGTAAAACATAAAGAAAAATGGCTGTTGTTTTCAGCTCAATTTCAATATTTTTTTATTTCAGCTGTTATTTTCTGTAGGAAAACCTTGTAGGATCTACACAAATGACCCCTTGCTGAATTCAGAATTTTGTCTAGTTTTCAGAAATGTTTAGCTTTCCGGGATCCAGCATTGGTTTCACACCCATTCCTGTCACTAACTGGAAGGAGGCTGAAAGCACCAAAAATAGTAAAAATGGGGTATGTCCCAGTAAAATGCCAAATTTGTGTTGAAAAATGTGGTTTTCTGATTCAAGTCTGCCCGTTCCTGAAAGGTGGGAAGATAGTGATTTCAGCACCAGAAACCCTTTGTTGATGGCATTTTCAGGGACAAAACCACAAGCCTTCTTCGGCAGCCCTTTTTTCCCATTTTTTGGGAAAAAATGAAATTTTCACTGTATTTTGGCTATTTTCTTGGTCTGCTCCAGGGGAAACCACAAATTCTGGGTACCATTAGAATCCCTAGGATGTTGGAAAAAAAGGACGCAAATTTGGCGTGGATAGCTTATGTGGACAAAAAGTTATGAAGGCCTAAGCGCGAACTACCCCAAATAGCCAAAAAAGGGCTCAGCACTGGGGGGGGGGGGGAAAGGCCCAGCAGCTAAGAGGTTAAGAGCAGGACATGCTGTGTGCACAATTATGGGTACCTTAGAAGGTTCTTGGCTTTGAGGCGTATATTCTGCTCAAGTAACAGAATTGGTAGCTCTTACTAGAGATTGCCATGTTTCTTGAGACTGAGAGTCACAATCTATACTGACAGTCAATATGGATTTGGAATTGTTCATGATTTTTGTCATTTGTGGCGACAGAATAAAAGAATTGCTGTATGCAATACAGTTGCCTGAAGAAATTTCCGTGGTAAAATGCAGTGCAAATCAAAAGACACAGGACTACATCTCACTGGGAAATGGATATGCAGATCATGTCACAAGGTTTTGCACATTGAACTGTATATCATTCAAAGACAAGTGGGAATTGATGTCAGAAGAAGATAACCCATGTACAAGTTTTGCATTGAAAGTGATCGATACTTTGGAAGAATTGAAAACATTGCAAAGTAATGTTGACAAAGAAGGGAAATGACTCTGGTCCAAATTAAAATGTGTCCAACGTCCTGATGTGATTTGGGTTTCTGAGGAGGGTCAGATGGTCCTGCCCAATAGTTTATTGTCACAAATGGCCCGTTATTATCATGGTCAGGCACACATTGGGAGGGATGCCATGGTTCGTTTGTTCAAGATCGACTGGTTTAATCCTAAATTTAGGCAGGCAGCAGAGGCATGTCATCACTGTATAATTTGTCAGCAGCTAAATGTGGGAAAAGGAACAGTAGTCAATTTGAGCCACATTGAAAGAGCAGGAGGACCATTCAGCAGAATGCAATTGAATTTCATTGAGATGCCTACGTGTAGAGGTTTGAAGTATGTGTTGGTAATTGTGTGTGTTTTTAGTCACTGGATTGAAGCATACCCTATAAGGAGGAATGACTTTCTCACAGTAGCAAAGTTGTTGCTTAGGGAATTGATATCACATTTTGGGTTTCCGATCTCTTTAGAATCAGATGGGGGAACTCTCTTCAACAATGAGGTGATTAAACTCTTATGTGCAGCACTAAACATTCAGCAAAAGTTGCATTTTAGCTATCGCCCTGAAGCATCAGGACTAGTGGAACAGATGAATGGTACCTTGAAATCAAGAATTACAAAGATGTGTGCAGCTATGAATTTGAAATAGCCAGATGCATTGCCTTTGGTGTTGATATCGATGAGGAATACACCTGACAGAAAGACAGGGCTTTCACCTCATGAGATCCTCATGGGCAGATCAATGGGATTACCAGCAGTTCCAGCCAATGCACTTGTTAGCCCCTTCGCTGCCAGGCCTTTTCCGCCTCCTGTGCCAGGCCTTTTTTTGCCTATTTGGAATAGTTCTCACTTAGGCCCTCATAACTTTTTGTCCACAAAAGCTACCCACTCCAAATTTGCGTCCTTTTTTTCCAACATCCTACGGATTCTAGAGGTACCCAGACTTTGTGGGTTCCCCTGAAGGAGGCCAAGAAATTAGCCAAAATACAGTGAAAATTTAGTTTTTTCAAAAAAATGGGAAAAAGGGGCTGCAGAAGAAGGCTTGTGTTTTTTTCCCTGTGAATGGCATCAACAAAGGGTTTGCGGTGCTAAAATCACCAGCTTCCCAGCTTTCAGAAACAGGCAGAATTGAATCAGAAAACCCAATTTTTCAACACAATTTTGGCATTTTACTGGGACATACCCCATTTTTACGATTTTTTGTGCTTTCAGCCTTCTTCCAGTCAGTGACAGAAATGGGCATGAAACCAATGCTGGATCCCAGAAACCTACACATTTCTGAAAAGTAGACACAATTCTGAATTCAGCAAGGGGTAATTTGTGTAGATCCTACAAGGGTTTCCTACAGAAAATAACAACTGAAAAAAAGAATATTGAAATTGAGGTAAAAAACAGCAATTGTTCTCTACGTTTTACTCTGTAACTTTTTCCTGCAATGTCAGATTTTTAAAAGCAATATACCGTTACGTCTGCTGGACTCTTCTGGTTGCGGGGATATGTAGGGCTTGTAGGTTCATCAGGAACCCTAGGTACACAGAGCCAATAAATGAGCTGCACCTTGCAGTAGGTTTTCATTCTATACCGGGTATACAGCAATTCATTTGCTGAAATATAAAGAGTGAAAAATAGCTATCAAGAAAACCTTTTGTGAGATCAGGCGTTGAATTACCACAAAGTCTTACCGATCTTTAAAGGTGAGTTTATTACATAAATGCCCCAGCCATCAATAACGCATCTCTGTCATTTTCCTTTTCACCAACCGTCCCCCTTCCGCGAGCCGCTCTCCCCACGGGGCTCGCGCGAAGATTCTCTCACGGCATCACCGTGGAAACCGTCTTAGCGCGGCACCGATAAAGTAATACACCACACATCTCCCTCCCTTATAATGAACAAACTTTTCAACATAGAAGAGTATTATAACTATATGAAAGATCATGAACATAGACCAATAACTACAGTAAATGTTTCCCAAAAGATGATTGCATCCCAAACAGAGACCCCACAACTTTTATCTCATGTATGAAATATTGCTCTAAGAAATCAAAGAATAATACATTCCAATTATAAAATAGTCTCTCAGGTGTTAAAGAATTACATTCAATTTAGAACAAAGTCCTTCAGGTGTTCAGGAGAAGTTTTCCTCCTACAACTTCTTCTTATCCCTTCACACGTAGTATCACCACACAAGCTGTCACTGCTTTTAACTCCAATACTTGACTCTGGTCGCACCACATCATTAATGCAAACCACTCGGTTCATGTTCCAAATTCTGCCATCAGAAGTTTTTATAGCATTTTAAAAAAGTTTGATCACTACAAAAGGTCTTGTGAAACTTGAATTTTTTACACATCCTGTGCGTGCCTTAATCTTTACCACATCACCTACAGCTAGCTTAATTTCTGAAACTTTTTTTCTTGCATCAAATTCTTGTTTCCTCTTCTCCAAAAGTCTTAGTTCTCTGTCCCGCCAATCAGAATTATCTAAATTGAAACAATTTTTCCTCCACTCCATCCAACCAGGACACAACTTGGTATTTGGTAATCTCTTCTTGAACAACACAAAAGGAGACTTTCCAGTGGTGGCATGCAGCGAAAATCGATAACTTGTGATCCTCTTCAAAAGCTCTGTCCTCCAATTCAATGAGTTCACCTTTGCCAGTTGGATACTTTCTTTAATAAATTTATTAAATCTCTCCACCGCGCCATTTGTCTCGGGATGATATATTGCTGATTGTTTGTGTTTGATGCCACACTCTCTCATAAATTCCTCAAAGCTATTAGAACAAAATTGTGGACCATTGTCAGATAGCAAAGATTTAGGAAAACCTTCTTTCCTAAAAATGTCCTCTAAGAAACACATTACACTGGAAGAGGAGACATCACATACACTTTTTACCTCCACCCATCTGGAATATAAATCAATTAATACAATCAAATATGGGGTAGAATGTTCACCAGCTAATGGACCAACAATGTCTATAGCAACCTCATCCCAGGGTTTAGAAGGCAATTGCCTACAACACATAGGTACATTGCGAGTCCTCAATACTTTGTCACTTTGCGAACATTGTGTACACTCTCTAACCACACGTTCCACCTCCAAATCCATTCCTGGCCACCAGAAACACTCTCTCAAACTTTCTTTTGTCTTAACAATTCCCATATGACCCTCATGAGCCTGGTTCATTATTTTGGTCCTTAATACTTAATACTTCAGGTGGAACCAATCTTGTGCCTCTCAGCAACATACCATTATCCACTGCTAATTCATTTTTTATCAAAAACCACCTTTATTTAGTGATCTAAATCTTCCATTCTCCAGTGCTTCACACCCCCCCGCAATTCTACATCATCCTTCATCGCTTCTTTCCACTCTTGCTTAGATATCACCCCGCATGTAATTTCACATACATCAGAGAATAATTCATAGTCTTTATCCTCCTGTCCCTGTAATCTTTTCCCATTCTCCTTATCATCTTCCACAACCAATCTGGATAGACAATCTGCGCTAAAATTCAACGTCCCTGGCAGATATTCCACTTTAAATCTGAATTCTTGTAGAGAAATAATCCATCTCCGGATTCTTGCAGAAATAGAATTCAAACCTTTGTTGCAAAATACCTCAACTAAAGGCTTATGATCAGATAGCACCACAAATTCTGTCCCCCAAACAAAATGTTTGAATTTCTTTAGTGCCCAGTGAATGGCCAATGACTCCCTTTCAATTACAGAGTAATTTTTTTCAGCTCCACTCAAAGCTTTAGATGCACAAGCAATTAAACACTTCTTCCCTTTGTCATCTTGCATTAAAATTGCACCCAAACCCTTCGCACTGGCATCAGTGACAATAAAAGTGGACTTGTCTGGTTTAAAAGCCTGAAGACAAGGAGCATTATCTAATTCTTCCTTAACCTTAATAAATTCCTTTTCACAATCAGTGTCCCAAATAAATTCCTTCCCTTTCTTTAAAAGAAGTCTCACGTTCGTAGTCTTCTCAGACAAGTTCTTGATGTACCTCCCATAATACTCTACCATCCCCAAAAATGAACTCACTTCATCCTTGGTTTGAGGAGCTAATAATTTTCTTATTGTCGAGACTAACTCAGGTTTGTGTTTCACACCTTCCCCTGTGATTAAATGTCCTAAATACTCAACTTCCTTTAGACCAAACCGACATTTTCTCCTTTTAAGAGTAAAATCAGCTTGACTTAACCTCCTCAACACTACTCTTACACGCTCCCAATGTTCTCCCACTGTATCTGCAAAGATTAAAACATCGTCCTGGTAACATTTCACACCCTCTACATTCCCCAAAATCTTGTGCATAATGCCTTGGAAAACAGAAGCTGCTGATACTAATCCAAAAGGCATCCTCTTAAATTTAAAAGCGCCAGAAGGAGTGATGAATGCCGTCAACTCCTGTGAACTCTCTTCCAGCTCAACCTGATGGTACGCTGACGTTAAGTCTAAAGTGGAAAAATATTTTGCTCCTCCAATCGTGGACACAATTTCTTCAATATTTGGAAGAGGAAATCTGTCCACTACAACTTCTCTGTTTACAGCCCTAAGATCCACACATAATCTGATGTCTCCATCTCCCTTCCTTGCTACCACTATGGGTGCCAACCATTCTGTTGCTTCCACTTCCTCTATTATGCCCAAATCCTGCAATCTTTTGAGCTCTGACCTCACCGGGTCTTGTAGCGCCAAAGGTATTTTCCTCACTTTGGCTACTACCGGAGTGGCGCCCTTCTTCAATCTAATTCTATGTCTGTATCCTTTTAGACAACCTAACGTCTCCAAAAACACTCCAGGAAATTCAGAGATTACCCCTTCTTCCACACCCTTAACACACTGTACCTGCACTTGTGGTTGTGCATTGGGATTTAATACTACCCCCAACAACCTTTGATGTGCCCAACTTAAAAGATTGTCCCCTTGATTGGACACATAGACTTTTCCTATTAAATGTCTCCCTTTTAGTTCAAGATGACCCTCAAAGTATCCTAACATTTTTATTGGTTGTCCACCATATCCACCTGGACATACATCCATTTTATTCAAAACTCTAACTTTCTTTGCTACTAGGTCAAAGTTTTTCTTTGAAATTATTGTTAACTGTGAACATGAATCAAACCTCATCAACAGATCAACTCCCTCTACTTTCATCACTTCACTTGGATGTTCCTTACATTTCTCCCATGCTTTAACTTGAAAAACAACCTCCTGAGACACTTCTTTAATCTCTTTCATGGTGCTACTGTTGCCATATTTTTTATTCTTGTTACGACAACATCTATGGTAGTGACCTTTTCTCCCACAGCCATTGCACACCACATTTAGAGCTGGACAATTGCTAGCATTAGCTTTGTGGCCAGTTCTCCCACATCAAAAACATTCTCCTTTAAACTTAAACTCATCATTTTTTTTTTTTTAAGTAGTAAGTTCTGTACTTTTTACTTCACAAATCACTTCATCAACCTTTGTAGAATCACCAGTTATAACTTTGTTACTACCTAGTTCTTTAACGCCTTTAAGCATATGCTCAACCCCTTTAGCTACCAAAATTACTTCTTCTAAAGGTGGTTCATCCTTTAACCACAATTCTTCCCTTATTTTGTCACTACTGCACCTAAGCACAAACTGATCTCTAATTCTTTCATCCACTAAAGATCCAAATTTACAAGAGGCTGCCAGTTTTCTCAAACTAGTAATGTATTCTTCCACCGATTCATCTTTCCCTTGTTCCCTTCTCCCAAAATAGTACCTCTCCATTATCGTACTGATTCTTGGTATATAATGTTTGTCCAACTTTTTAATGCACAATTCGTATTCATTTAAATTTCTAGATTCTTCAAGACTTAAATCTGGTAGGTTTTCAAGTACCTCTTGACCTTCACCCCCTAAACAGTGCATTAAAAGTGCGTGTTTCCTCTCTGCGCTGAGTGTCGGTCCACACACTCTAGCATAGTGAACAAACATTTTCTTCCATTTAGACCAAGAATATGTAGGATCACCTGGACTGCTTAAGAAAAAGGGAGGGGGTGTTACATTCTGCATTTTGAAGTAATTAAAATTGTAAATAACTAACACAAACACTACCTGTGCTATTTTGTACAGAATCTTAAATCCTCAAATTCTTATTTAATATTCATCAAAACACATTTTCAAATTATTTGCGCCTTTAAACTCATAAAATTAATCCCTTTCCCAAAGGTGTGCCTGTCACCGTACAAATATACACGACAGGCAAATTTACTGAATTTTTAAAAAATACGTGTTTGAACTCTTCAAAATCTCACTTCCAATAGGTGTGCCTGTCACTGTGCAATGTACCTGACAGGCAAGTGCGCTTAGATGTGAAAGGTGTGCCTATCACCGTGTACTGATACTGCAGATCTTTCAACTTTTAAAACCATCATTTAAAATGGAATCCTTCCTTGAAAATGCAGTACAACAGTGTGCAACACTTCCCCTTTAACACTGTTCCACAACTATCCCTTTAAGTTAAAGCCACGCCTCCAGGAAATCTTTAAATCATTGCCTTTTCTCCTGAGTAGAGAGGAAAACCTCCCCTTTAAAATTGTTCCACTTCCATGCCTTTAAATGAAACTCCGCCTCCAGGAACTCAAATAAATCCAGAGTCTTACACCTCCTCAACACGACTCCAGTGTACTCCCTTCTTTTCCTTGTTAATTGATCCTCGCATTGAAAGACTCACGTGTTTGCCGTAATAGAAGTTCCCTTTGATGTTGGGGCAATAATTATCCCACCTTCGCCATCCTCGTCGCCAGTGTGAGATCGGGCCTTGAATTACCACAAAGTCTTACCGATCTTTAAAGGTGAGTTTATTACATAAATGCCCCAGCCATCAATAACGCATCTCTGTCATTTTCCTTTTCACCAACCGTCCCCCTTCCGCGAGCCGCTCTCCCCACGGGGCTCGCGCGAAGATTCTCTCACGGCATCACCGTGGAAACCGTCTTCGCGCGGCACCGATAAAGTAATACACCACACCTTTGTATTTCCAAAATGGGCACAAGATAAGGTGTTGAGGAGCAGTGGTTATTTGCACATCTCTGAATTCCGGGGTGCCCATACTAGCATGTGAATTACAGGGCATTTCTCAAATGGACGTCTTTTTTACACACTCTCTTATATTTGGAAGGAGAAAATGTAGAGAAAGACAAGGGTCAATAACACTTGTTTTGCTATTCTATGTTCCCCCTAGTCTCCCGATAAAAATGATACCTCACTTGTGTGGGTAGGCCTAGCGCCCGCGACAGGAAATGCCCCAAAACACAACGTGGATACATCCCATTTTTTGACAGAAAGAAGAGGTGATTTTTGGAAAGTGCCTACCTGTAGATTTTGGCCTCTAGCTCCGCAGGCACCTAGGGAAACCTACCAAACCTGTGCATTTTTTAAAACTAGAGACCTAGGGGAATCCAGGATGGGTGACTTGTGGGGCTCTGACCAGGTTCTGTTACTCAGAATCCTTTGCAAACCTCAAAATGTGGTTAAAAAAACAAGTTTTCATCACATTTCGGTGACAGAAAGGTCTGGAATCTAAGAGGAGCCACAAATTTCTTCTACCCAGCGTTCCCCAAAGTCTCCAGATAAAAATGATACCTCACTTGTGTGGGTAGGCTTAGCGCCCGTGACAGGAAATGCCCCAAAACACAACGTTGTCACAATTCACCCTGGGCTTACCGTCTGTATCGGAGAGGGATGGTGTGCGGCCCCGGTTCCTGCAAGTCCTGCTCTGACCGAGGTAGGGGCGACCACTTCCGGTAGCTACGGTGCTGCTGAAATAGTACGCCACCACAGTCCGTGCCCTCCAGAAGAAGTCCCAGAGGAAAAACCCCAAGGGGAAAAAACCTCCAACAGGAACTCCCTGGAACAGAAGGAGGACACAAGGAATTAGCACTCAGGAGGCTGGAAATACTGGAAGGCTGAACACAAAACAGGAACAACTGGCGTCCAAGCGAAGACCAGCCAGAGCGTGACCACCACAGCAGAAGTGTTGCAACGCAATGAGAAGAAGAAATGATTCCCCTTATGTACTCCTAGACAGGAAATGATTGACAGGAAGAAGTAACACCACCATTTTGGATTGGGAAGGGGCTATAGCAAGAGATAGGAAAATATACCATAGTACAAAGGGAACACATGCATGCAGGGAAAAGGGAGGTGCAAGGCATGCTAGGAAGGAGAAGGCATGGCTCAAAATCCATGCAGGAGGAAAAGGAAGTCCCTGAAAACGTGTAACCGGTAAGTGATGCTGGGGGGGCGCAGACACCCTACAACAATACTCGGGCCACGCGCTGTGCGAGGTGAGGACCGAGGCCCAATTCTGGGCCTCTGGCCTCGCTGCATCACGAAAACAGTGCGCAGCCGGAGAAAAGGGCTGCTGCAGGCCCCGCGACCTTTGACACGGGCCGCAGCTTCCCCCGCGGCCCGGCCAGGAGACGCCATGGGCCGCCGCAACGCAACAAACGTGGACACATCCCATTTTTTGACAGAAAACAGAGGTGTGTTTTGCAAAGTGCCTACCTGTAGATTTTGGCCTCTAGCTCATCCGGCACCTAGGGAAACCTACCAAACCTGTGCATTTTTGAAAACTAGAGACATAGGGGAATCCGAGATGGGGTGACTTGTGGGGCTATGACCAGGTTCTGTTACCCAGAATCCTTTGCAAACCTCAAAATTTGGCTAAAAAAACACATTTTCCTCACATTTCGGTGACAGAAAGTTCTGGAATCTGAGAGGAGCCACAAATTTCCTTCCAGCCAGTGTTCCCTTCAAGTCTCCCAATAAAAATTATACCTCACTTGTGTGGGTGGGCCAGGTGCCTGCAACAGAAAAAGGCTACAGCGAGTTGATAAGCACATATTCTTCTTTTATACATCTTTAGGCTGACTCTGCTTTTGGGGGCCTACACAATTGAGGTGTCATTTTACTTGGGAGACTGGGAGGAACGCTGGGGAGTAGGAATTTTGTGCTGGAGAGGTGATTATACAAACGAAAGTCAGGAAACTATGCTTTTTTAAGCACATTTTGAGGTTTGCAGAGGAGTCTGGGTAAGAAAATGTTGGGGGATCCACGCAAGCCACACCTCCCTGGACTCCTTGGGGTGTCTAGTTTAAAAAAAAATCTAGGTTTGGTAGGTTTCCCTAGATGAAGGCCGCACCCAGGACCAAAAACATAGGTGCCCCCCTCACCCCCAAACACAGGTAGTTTTGTAATATATCATTTTGATGTGTCCACATACGTCTGTGATGTGCCAAACACTAAAATTGTGAAAAGAAACGCACTTAGGTTATGTGAAAAAGACCCCTCACCCACCAACCAAGTTGGTGGCATGCTTCATCATCGGGGTCCCACCTGAGACACCTAGCGTGTCACAAGTGTGCTGCGACGCCTGATTACAGCGGAGCAGGTTTTGTCATTTGTACCACACATACTGGTTGGATTTGGCACAAGGGTGAGTGATGGTTCAGTAGATCAAATTTTATTGACAAGAGATTTCACAAAAGTGAAATGCAATGGTAATAACTGAAAGGCCAAAAAACTAAACCAATGACTCACAGCTCGTGAGCTGTGAAGCCACGGCAAGGCACCAACAGCTTTACAGTCCATTCACACACCTTTCATACATCACATGCACAAGACCATTCACGGCGCTAGCCACGGGCCCAGCACATTACAACAGTTGCATCGACAGACAACGCTAGTCAAGGGCCCATCACTTTCATACTCCCACATGCCTGATACAGCAATCACACCAGCTGATGAGTGTGTGGACTGGCGTTTGGTTGGCACTGCTAGCCAAGCGCCACCCCAACCATACCACCAGCCAAGCGCCACCCCAAGCACACCGCCAGCCAAGCGCCACACCACCCATACCACCAGCCAAGCGCCACTCCACACACACTGCCAGCCAAGCTCCACCCCAAGCACACCGCCCGCCAAGTGCCACCCCACCCACACCGCCAGCCAAACACCACCCCAAGCACACTGCCAGCCAAGCGCCACCCCACCCATACCGCCAGCTAAGTGCCACCCCAAGCACACCGCCAGCCAAGCGCCACCCCACACATACCGCCAGCCAAGCGCCACCCCACGCACACCGCCAGCCAAGCGCCACCCCACGCACACTGCCATCACTTTTGATAAACAACAAAGAAACCACTAACTAATTATAAAATAAGTACAAAACTACAAACACAAAAGCTCTAACTAAATACATGACAGTAATGCCAACTGTGAAACTGAACATATGAAAATATAAAACAGGCGTTTACGCTCACGGTATTTCCCAAAATGTTTTCCTTGTGTGGTAACTTCTAAAACAGCCGGGCACACACAGCCCAGGCTTTGAAGGGCATTCGGGGCAGTACATCCGGCTGCCCCCGCTCTCCCTCCGGATTGATCTCCGGGCACATACTCTACATTTCTTTGTGGGCAAGTCTTTTTTGGGAGTCGGAGGAATGTGATCTGGAAAGTGGCGATCTTACAATCTAGCCACTTCCTCCACCACTTCTACTCTAGGAACTGTTGCCCGTTCCACCACAATAAGCCTCTCTATCACTGACTCCTGAAATTTAACAAATGTCATCCTTGACTCAGGTGAACAATCCTCGAACACAATAAAAGCATTAAAAGTTGCCAAATGAAATAAATGTAGGGCCAACATTTATACCACACGTAAGACTTACGAAGATCATTGTAAGGTTCCAACCTCTGATCTACTCTATCAACACCACCCATGTGCCTATTGTAGTCCAAAATGCACGCAGGTTTGCGCACTTCCGCAACCTCACCCCAAACAGTCACAGGGGAAGTACTCTCATCATGGATGGTAGATAGCATGTACACATCCCTCCTGTCTGAAAATTTCAGAGCTAGCAGCTCATTATTCCGCAAGGCACTACACTGTCCCCTCTCAAGTTTTTTACAGACAAGATCCCTTGGATATCCTTTCCGGTTAGAACGGATTGTGCCACAAGCAACAGTGTCCACTCTAAACAACTCCTTGAACAACTGCACTCCGGTGTAGAAATTATCTACGTACAAATGGTGACCTTTGTTAAACAGTTGTCTACCAAGTTCCCACACAATTTTTTCGCTAACTCCAAAAGTGGGCGGACAACCAGGAGGGTCAATACTGGAATCCCTACCAGTGTAGACCTGGAAATTATACACATATCCTGTACTGCTTTCTGACAGCATATACAATTTAATCCCATACTGTGCCCTCTTACTAGGAATGTACTGCTTAAAAACTAAACGCCACTTGAAAAGGACCAAAGACTCATCCACACTTATCTCTTTGCCTGGAACATAGACCTCTAAAAAACGATCTACAAAATGATCAAGGACAGGCCTAATCTTAAAAAGGCGGTCACAATCAGGGTCATCTCGCGGCAAGGCTAAAGCATTGTCTACAAAATGCAGCATACGAAGAATAAGCAAATATCAATTACGTGTCATAGTTGCAGGAAATATAGCCGTTGCCATCAAGGGACTAGTAGACCTATAAGAAGCCAGTGACGGCTTCCTGATCAACCCCATCAAAAAAGTCAAACCTAAAAACTTTTTCATCTCTTCCAGATATGTGGGAACCCACTGAGTTGCTCTAGACTGAGGCCTACGTCTGGCAGCGTTGTCCCTCAAATATTGCTCTGCATACAAATTGGTCTGCTCCACAGTCTCTTCCAAAAATACATTGTCCATAAACAAGTGAAAGAAATGGACAGGCAAAAAGTTTTCCGTATTGACTCTACACCCTGGGAGACCAGTAAATGCAGGTAACTGTGGCTGCTCCATGTTTGGGGTAATCCAGGTGTCAGGTCTTCTAATGGGAAACCCTTCAGCCCCAGGATTCTGCACTCTTGGCACATCAATGTCCTCCTCTAAAACAGGCCCTTCATCTGAACTGAGAGTAGCTTCCTCATCAGAATATTCTCGGACAGAAAACTCACTGCCAGAATCACTCACTTCCTCCTCTGCCTCAGATGCAGAGTCAGTCTCGTAATCATGGTCTGAAGACGCCTCAAAGAGCATGCCAACACCCTGCTGAGCAGTCACTCTGCGGCTAGCCATGATCCTCACTAACAACAAATTGATTGCCAACAACAACTAGTACTAAAATAAGTAATAAACAAAGTGTAGCTTTATCACAAAGAGTTATGTACTAAAAAACTATACCACTCCCTTGCCTAAACAAGGTACTCACCAGCAACTACTCTGCACAGACACAGCAAACACCAATGACATCCCACTAAAAAGAAAAAAGAAAATTAGACATATGACAACGCAAATATCATTGTGCTCAAATCTAAGGACAATTTCACACACAATACTGCATTTAGTACACCACCTACAATCATGGCATTCATGCATGTCAACAATACTCCTTTGCAGTAAATTGCTTTCACTTACCTAAGACATGCAACTATGCAAACCACAGGACAACTACTGCCAAAACCGCAAGGATCCACAGCAAAGGAAGCAAAAGCTTTGAACTAGAACAAAAAAAAAGAAATAAACTGTTATAATCACAAATACAAATACTTCGCCAGTTGACAAACACCCCGCCACCAAGAACTTAGAAATTGTCCCTGGTGCCTCAGAGGCTTATGCCGCACTAGGAGGCAGATGGGCCTAAAAAAAATAGGCTGATCTGCCTTCAAGGTGGGCAGAAATGGCCATCACTAATGTGCCCCCTTTGGGGGGTGACCCTTGCCAAAGGTGCCACCCCCCACACAAAACACACACACACACACAGGATCCCTGGTGCCTAAGTGGATTCTGCCCTATGGGCGTAAAAAAATTGGCTGATCTGCCCCCAAGGAGGGCAGAAATGGGCAACAACTCGCGACCCTTGCCAAAGAGGGCATACAGGGGGCACCCCGAGCACTAAACAAATAAAGGGGAATCCAAAAAAAATCCCTGCCGTATTGGTGGTTTCTGCCCTCCTTGGGGGCAGATGGGCCTACAAAAATAGGCCCATCTGCAAGGGGGGCAGAGATGGCCAATACGAAATGTCCCCCCTTTGGGGGGGGCGACCCTTGCCCAAGGGGTGCCCCCAAACACACAAAACACACACACACCTCACAGTCCCTGGCGCCTAGTGGGTTTCGACCCACCCCCAGGCCAGATCGGCCCAAAACATGGCCTATCTAGCACCGGGGGGGCCGAAACATATAAAAAAAATATTGCCCCCGGGGCAGCGAGCCTTGCCTAAGGGGTCGTTGCCCTAAAACAAAAAATATAATTTCCCTGGTGTTTAGTGGTTTTCTGCCCCCAGGGGGGGCCGAAATAAGAAAAAATGTTAGCCCCCCAATGGGAGCGACCCTTGCCCAAGGGGTCGCTCCCTAAAATACATGCCCAACATAATTTCCCTGGTGTCTAGTGGATTTTGCCCCCCTGGGGGCAGATCGGCTGAAAAATCGGCCTATCTGCCCCAAGGGGGGGGCGAAATATGGAATAAATTAGACCCCAATGGGAGCGACACTTGCCCAACGGGTAGCTCCCTAAAATTTATGCCAGAAATGATTTCCCAGGTGCCTAGTGGATTTCGGCCCCCCTGGGGGCAGATAGGCCGAAAAATCGGCCGATCTGCCCCCAGGGGCGGCCGAAATTCAGAAAAAATTAGCCCCCCATGGGAGCGACCCTTGCCCAAGGGGTTGCTCCCTAAAAAACATTCCAAACATTCAAAAACATAATGTCCCTGGGGTCTAGTGGATTTCTCCCCCCCCCCCCCCCCCACGGGGGCAGATCGGCCGAAAAATCGGCTGATCTGTCCCGGGAGGGGGGGGGGCAAAATTTAGAAAAAATTAGCCCCCCATGGGAGCAACCCTTGCCCAAGGGGTCGCTCCCAAATCTAAACAGCTAAAAGACCTCCCTGGTGCCTAGTGGGAATTCCTGCTCCACGATCGCGGGCCCCGCCCCCGATCGTGGAGCAGGAATCCACTGAAAATAGGCACAGGGGGAAAGGAAAAACCCTTTCCTTTCCCCCGTGTCTGTTTCCCCCCAACCCCCAAAGAAGAAAGTACTTACCTTTTATCTCCTTTCTTCTCGACGCGCTGGAAGCAAATGGCTTCCAGCGCGCCCCTCAGCAATATTTGATGACGTCGACACGCTGTAAGTGCGCTGACGTCATTGGATTGCCGAGGGGGGGAGGTTGGGGTGGAAGGGGAAGGGCTTCCCCTTCCATCCATGACAGGGGAGTGTGGGTGGGGGGCCCATTGGGGGAGCGCTAGCGATCCCACTTGTTCCCGGTTGCAGGACGAGGTGATCTCGTCCAAGGCATCCGGGAACCAGTGCCTTGGACGAGATCACCTCGTCCAAGGCACCGTACCGGTTAATATTAAAGATGATATGGTGTTGGACCACTGCAAGGGTCTGGCTGATGTGGTTCACCCTTTCTCTCAGCAGGTGCAGGCCACCACCCTGCCACCCATCCATGATCCAGGGCACAATTTGAAAGCCGGAGACTGGGTCGTTGTCCGAAAACATGTTCACAAGACATGCCTAGAGCCAAGCTGGAGAGGTCCATTTCAGGTGGTCTTGACAACTACGACAGCTGTGAAGAGTGCGGGACTTCCAAACTAAATACATGCGAGCCACACAAAAAGAGTGGTATGTCCGCAAGAACATGAAGAAGCGATGTTGAGAGCACCAACAACAGTGAAACAGGTTGCCGCACATGAACCAGAAAAAGAGCCAAGAGAGCCTGAAATTGAACCAGAGCTGGTGGAAGATGGTTCTATCACCTCTGTAAGAGACAAGAGTGAAGAATTACTGGAGGGTTCGGAAGGATCAATCTCAATGGATATAGGACGAGGGCCTAGCTCAGTAGAGGTTCTCCCAGAAGCAGATGGTGTTGAAAAGCAGGCAGAGCAAGTGTCAGACCAAGATGGGGAAAGAGTTGAGATGGATCAAAGTCAAAGTAATCCGACTCCTCCTGAGCCCGATGTAGGTCCATCAAGAGAAAACACCTTAGAGAAAGAGAAGAGCCCAATATTGAAAAGAATATTGACATATGGATCAAGAAAAGGACATAATTGGCCTGAGGCACAGATAGGGAATAAAAAATATTTAGGGGGTCATTCTGCCAGAAGGCCGCCATAACACCGCCGCGGCCGCAGTAAACCGCCACGGTCATTCTGACCCGCAACTGGCAAACCGCCAAAAACCCGACATCCACAAAAATCCGCCACACCAAAGGTCAGCGAAAAAATGGCGCTGACCAAACCTCCACCGTCACGCCAACAGAAATACGCCCATACCATTCCGACCCACAAATCCACGCGGCGGTCTTTCAAACGTGGTATTCCATTGGCGGTACACACCGCCGCGGTCAAAATACACACACACATGGAAAACTCAGCAACATTGGTCAGTTCGAAATACACACACCTGATACACATACTAACACCACTCCCACACACCCAACACAATATAAAACACACACCCACATCACCCACAAGCCCATACGACCCGAAATCATTGACGAAGGCTAGAGAGAGAGCACAGAACAGAGAATCCCACAACACAGAGGCACACAACACCATCACCCACACAGAATCCATGCACCAAACACCACACACCACCACACGCACCACACTCATCACCACAAACGCCACCCCACACCTCAACCACACCACCCCATGGCACCCCAAAGACACCCCAGGTTCAGTGACGCCGAACTCAGGGTCATCGTGGAGGAAATAGTCCGTGTAGAGCCCCAGCTCTTCGGGGCACAGGTGCAGCACGCCACAATTGCCAGGAAGATGGAGCTATGGCAAAGGATAGTGGACAGGGTTAACGCGGTGGGACAGCATCCACGCAATCGGGAGGACATCAGGAAGAGATGGAATGACCTACGGGGGAAGGTGCGTTCCATGGTATCAAGGCACAATATTGCGGTGCAGAAGACTGGCGGCGGACCCCCACCTACTCCCCCAGAATTTACAGCGTGGGAGGAGGAAGTCTTGCACATCCTGCATCCTGAGGGCCTCGCAGGAGTAGGCGGAGGAATGGACTCTGGTAAGGCAAATCTTCACTACTGCTTCCCACCCCCACCCCACCTGCATGCCAAATCTTCCCCCCACCCTCACCCCCTCCCCCATCACACCAACCCCTAGGAAAAGGCTCACCATCACAACCCACCCATCCCAACACCAAGCCCTGCATGCGACCCCAAAGCATGGACACCCATCACCAAAGCATGCCCACTGCACAGACACATCACCCCCACAAGCCACCCTCACAAAAGCCCCCAGAAGGAAATGCCTGCACATGGGTACACGGACACCCACCCATCACACGAAATGCCACACACCGAAGCAATAACCATACCTTTATACCCCTGCAGGACCCGAACGCCAGCACACCGCCTCGGAGGGTCCAGAGATGTCCATCCCACCCCCAGAAGAGGTCCCTAGCGATGACAGCAGCTCTGTCTCACTGGAGCCAGACGACCAGCCCGGCCCATCGGGGACCTATGGACAGTCGGTTCCCCACAGACAGCCACAGGCTACACCAGACCCAACCCCCTCTGGGAACACCAGCACAGCTACCACCCAGCGGGCCCATGCCTCTGTCTCCAGGACACGTCAATCAGCGGTGTGTCCACCACTACAGGGCACCCAGGTTGACCCACCACCCCAACAACCACAGGGACCTGGGGGCAGTGGTAGTGGGCACACCGTCCAGGGGACAGAGGCCCAGGAACACAGGGGAACTGGGAGGGCTGCTGTGCGACGGGGGGGGGCAGGCCCGGGGAACCGACTCTCCAAGAGGCCCTCTCCTCCATCATGGGAGCATACCACCGCTCCCAGGAGACGATGGCGACGGTACTGGCCCGGTTCCAGGAGATCCAGGAACTGCAGGAGGAACGGTACATGGGGTTCAGGGAGGAACTGAGGAACATCGGTTCCGCAATGGGGACCATCGTCCTGGCCCTTACCCAGATCGTCACCACATTGCAGGACCATGTGGCACCCCAAAGGGCCCCTGTCACTAGCCCAGGCCAGGAACAGCCTACCACCTCCGCCGGCGCTAGTGGACAGGAGGCCCCCACACAACGACAGGCCACCAGAACCCCACCTCCTGCAGAAGAAGAACCACCCCGCAAGCGGAACCTGAGATCTCACAAGAAGACAGAGTAGGATTGCAAGACCCCCGCCAGCCTAAGATACCCCCTGATGTCATCCCACTGTCCCACATTGTCACCCTGTCCAACCTTGAACTGCCCTTGCTCCATCCTTCCACAGGCATATGGACAATGCACCTGTGCGACTGAGAACTGGACTCTGCCATGGACATTACTCCACCCCCACCCATCCCCGCTTCCCAATCATTTACCTATATGTAGCACTTAAAATAAATCACTTATTCCACATAAAAAAACAGGAGTCTGCTTGTATTCTTAACAAATGTATTACACATAACGGTGCAATAATGTCCAGTTACTTTGTGATGACAACATACCAATTTCAATAAGCTTTAGTCCATTGGCAAACAAAGCTGAAGTCAGGCAGTGGGTCATACAGCTCTGAAAAGGGAAGGGAAAGTCACAAATCAGTTAACGGGAACTGGGGGGAAACACAGACAGTGGAGACGCATGAGGCCTCAAGTAAATGTAAATTGGGGTGGCTGTTTCTTACCTGTGTGCTACTGAAAGTATTGTTGTATGACTGTCTCCCTGTTGTCCGTGTCGTCCCCGTCGTCTTCCTCCTCTTCACTCTCCACAGGCTCCACAGCTGCAACAACACCACCATCTGGACCATCCTCCTGCAGAAAAGGCACCTGGTGTCGCAATGCAAGATTGTGAAGCATACAGCAGGCCACGATGATCTGGCACACCTTCTTTGGTGAGTACATGAGGGATCCCCCTGTCATATGCAGGCACCTAAACCTGGCCTTCAGGACACCGAAGGTCCTTTCTATGATCCTCCTAGATCGCCCATGGGCCTCATTGTACCGTTCATCTGCCCTGGTCCGGGGATTCCTCACTGGGGTCAGTAGCCACGACAGGTTGGGGTAACCAGAGTCACCAATTAGCCACACACGGTGTCTCTGTAGCTGTTCCATCACATAAGGGATGCTGCTATTTCTCATGACATACGCGTCATGCACTGACCCAGGGAACTTGGCATTTACATGGGAGATGTACTGGTCAGCCAAACAGACCACCTGTACATTCATCGAATGATAACTTTTTCTGTTTCTGTACACCTGCTCACTTTCTTTGGGGGGAACCAAAGCCACATGGGTCCCATCAATGGCACCAATGATGTTGGGGATATGTCCAAGGGCATAGAAATCACCCTTCACTGTAGCCAATTCGCCCACCTCAGGGAAAATAATGTAGCTCTGCATGTATTTCATCAGGGCAGACAACACTCTGGACAAAACCTTAGAAAACATAGGCTGAGACATCCCAGATGATAGGGCCACTGTTGTCTGAAAAGACCCACTTGCCAAAAAATGGAGTACTGACAGAACCTGCACCAGAGGGGGAATCCCCGTGGGTTGGCGGATGGGGGACATCAGGTCTGGCTCCAGCTGGGCACATAGTCAAGCCGGTATGTAAGTATGATATGTCGTTCTTCCATTGTCGACAGGTCCACCAGCGGTCGGTACACGGGAGGATTCATCCTTCTCCTCGCAAGCCCCAGCGGACGGTGCCTAGGAAGGACAACATGGAGCACAGAGTCAAGCAAGCCACAGGTTAGTTCACACAGCTTGCACAGTACACGAATCGCTATGCATTGAAAGGCTTGTATGAGTGGCAATGCAAGGCCTAGGCCTGTGTGACGCAGTAGAAATCATGCCATGTGGGCCCTTGAAATGGCGGCTGCCTGACCTGTGAAGTGTGACAGTGGGATGTGAGGTCACTGCGCTGGCGTGGCACACCGTGGCGGTAGGCGGTCAAAGACCGCGGCGCAAAGCAGCATTGGTTAACATTGAACCCTATGGGTCTCAGGAGCCAATGACGATGTGCTCCGGCGGTCGCGGTACGCACCGCCGCGGGCGTGACCGCCATTTTCTATCTGATTAATCACTCGAGACCTGATCATCCACAGGAGAGGACCTATACTGCAAGTGCTGCTGTGACCTCGGTCTGGGAGATACAATGGCTGCTGCGACTGGGGAAAGGGCCCCTGCCTTCACTGCCGAAGAATTGGAGAAACTTGTTGATGGGGTCCTCCCCCAGTATGCGCTACTCTACGGTCCTCCAGACCAACAGGTTAGTACACAGTGTGCACGTTGAATGGGCTATGCCTGTGTTGAGTGGGGTGTATGTAAGATGGTGGGGAGGGGAGCGAATGAGGAGTGCAACGCACGAAAGATGAGAGCATGTGCCACATGGCAAGGTTGGGGAGGGGGGGCCACTCACATTGACCAGGCAGAAAACTGATGCGATGTCCTTTACCACCCTGTACATGTCACATAGGTCAGCGCCCATCAGAAGATCGACATTTGGCGTGCCATCGCCAAGGAAGTCCGGGCCCTGGGGGTCCACAACAGACGGGGCACCCACTGCCGAAAGAGGTGGGAGGATATCCGCCGCGGGACCAGAAAGACTGCCGAGTCTCTGCTGGGGATGGCCTCCCAACGTAGGAGGGGTGCCAGCCGCCAATTGACCCCCCTGATGTCCCGGATCCTGGCGGTGGCCTACCCCGATTTGGATGGGCGCGTGAGGACATCACAGCAGACACAAGGGGGTGAGTATCAGCACATTCTGCTATCTTTGCACGCAGTGAAGGTGTCTGGGTGGGGGAGGAGGGCTGTGGCTATCTCCAGGCCAGGGCGCATTCTGTAGGCTAGGCCCCTCCGTTAGACACGGCCCTGTGCCCCCGCCCCCCACCTCTGTAGGGTGCCAAGTACAGCTATCCATGGTCCGGCCTCACCCATGTGTGCATTTGTCGTCCATAGACCCGTAGGCCTAGTCACAATAACTGAGTAGTGTACCCCCATTGCGCGGCCTAGTTCAGGGGGCTTCTGTGTCTGTCCTCTCCGACAATGGTGTTGCCAATGCATGCACTCAACCTGTCTTCATTTCTCCCCCCCCCCCATTTTCTTTGTCTTCCTGTTCATGTGTGCATTTGCATCATCAGGCGGAGGAAAAGTGGCATCGGCGCACGAGGGAGCTGCATCTCACATGGACCCAGAGGGCCATACAACAGACTCCGAGTACACCAGTGAGACGGAGGGCGAGTGGAGCTCCACAACTGGGACCCGTGGAGACGTCAGTGACACCGACACGTCCTCGGAAGGGAACTCCCTAGTGGTGGCGGCAACATCCGTGCCCACCGCCACAACAGGTACAGCAGCCACCCAGCGCACCAGCCCCGCCCTCCCAGCAGCCCCTCAGCCTTCGCTCCGTGCCCGCTCACCCAGGAAGTTGGGCATCTCCTTCGCCCCAGGCACCGCAGGCCATGACCCAGTTACCCCTGCTGCCCTTAGTGAGGAGGTCATTGACCTCCTCAGGACACTCATTGTTGGGCAGTATACCCTTTTGAATGCCATCCAGGGTGTAGAAAGGGAGGTGCATCGGAGCAATGCATACCTGGAGGGCATTCATTCGGGTCAGGCTGCCCATCAGCGATCGTTCAACGCTCTGGCCTCAGCACTGACGGCAGCCATTGTCCCTGTCTCCAGCCTCCCTCTTCTGACTCCCTCCACCCAGTCCCAGTCTCCTGTTCCTCTGCCTATCCCATCCACACCATCAGACCAGCCTGCACACACCTCTACACCCAAGGGCAGCTCATCCAGACATAAGCACCACAGATCCCACAAGCATTCACCCAAGCAACATCCAGATGCAGACATGCCAACAGTCACTAACACCTCTGTGTTCCCCACCTCCTCATCTCCCGCCTCCCTCCCTGTGACGTCTCCACTCACACCTGCATGCACACCACCATCAGCCAGTACTTCCATCACCAGCACACCCTCCATTACAGTCCGCACACGTGCAGTCACCACCCCCACTGCCATTTACACGTCCCCTGTGTCCTCTCCCAGTGTGTCTGTCACCCCCACTTCCAAAGCACACAAACGCAGGCAGCCACCCACCCAACAGCCATCCACCTCACGTCAACCTCCGTCACAAGCACCTGCACCCAAAGACAGCACACTTGACTCTCCTACAACCACATCCTCTTCCTCCACTCCCAAACCCACTACACCTACCCGTCCCTGTCCTTCCAAAGTCCTTTTCCTTTCCAACCTTGAGCTCGTTCCAATCACTGACCCACCCCCTCCATCTGGTAAGACTAAAAAAAGCACCTCAGCCACCACCAGCCCTGCATCTTCTGTGACCATAGTGCAGGGCTATTGGAGTCCACCAGATCCTAGGGCAGGAACATCGGCCAGCAGCAAGGGGACAGCCAGCCCCCCCCCTGGGAAGAGGACAAAAAAGAAAAAGGCCTGGCGCGACAAGCCTGAGACTGCTGCCACCAAGGACAGTAGCCTTGCCCCGTCACCTGCCACATCATCCAAGAGAGGCAAGGGCCACAGAGCTCCAGCGAAGGAGGGCAAGGGCAGCAGGGTGGAGAAGTCAGGCAGCAGGCGAGCTGCCCAGGAGGGCCCCACCAGCCCCATTCCGGGTGTGACGGACGACACCCACGGGCCCAGGACTCCATCACAGGAGGGCGCCGCGACCGCAAGTTCGGATGGTGAATGAGCGGGAAGTCTTGCCCAGGTCTGGCTCCCTAGACACACAGGACAAGCACAACTGAACAGGGCCCCGCCGGGAGGAGCACCGCTGTACAGGGCCCTGCCGGGAGGAGCACCGCTGAACAGGGCCCCGCCGGGACAAGAACCGCTGAACGGGCCTCGCCGGGAGGAACACCGCTGAACAGGGCCCCGCCGGGACAAGAACCGCTGAGCGGGCCCCGCCGGGAGGAGCACCGCTGAACAGGGCCCCGCCGGGAGGAGCACCGCTGAACAGGGCCCTGCCGGGACAAGAACCGCTGAATGGGCCCCGCCGGGAGGAGCACCGCTGAACAGGGCCCCGCCGGGACAAGAACCGCTGAACGGGCCCCGCCGGGAGGAGCACCGCTGAACAGGGCCCCGCCGGGAGCAGCACCGCTGAACAGGGCCCCTCCGGGACAAGAACCGCTGAACGGGCCCCGCCGGGAGGAGCACTGCTGAACAGGGCCCCGCCGGGACAAGAACCGCTGAACGGGCCCCGCCGGGAGGAGCACCGCTGAACAGGGCCCCGCCGGGAGGAGCACCGCTGAACAGGGCCCCGCCGGGACAAGAACCGCTGAACGGGCCCCGCCGGGAGGAGCACCGCTGAACAGGGCCCCGCCGGGACAAGAACCGCTGAACGGGCCCCACCGGGACAAGAACCGCACCGCTGGGCCCTTCATCTCAAGCACGCTCCGCTGGGCCCCGCCGTCTCAAGCACCGCTCCGCTGGGCCCTTCCTGTCAAGCACCGCTCCACTGGGCCCTTCATCTCAAGCACCGCTCCGCTGGGCCCTTCATCTCAAGCACTGCTCCGCTGGGCCCTTCCTGTCAAGCACCGCTCCGCTGGGCCCTTCATCTCAAGCACCGCTCCGCTGGGCCCTTCCTGTCAAGCACCGCTCCGCTGGGCCCTTCATCTCAAGCACCGCTCCGCTGGGCCCTTCATCTCAAGCACCGCTCCGCTGGGCCCTTCCTGTCAAGCACCGCTCCGCTGGGCCCTTTATCTCAAGCACCACTCCGCTGGGCCCTTCCTGTCAAGCACCGCTCCGCTGGGCCCTTCATCTCAAGCACCGCTCCGCTGGGCCCTTCCTGTCAAGCACCGCTCCGCTGGGCCCTTCATCTCAAGCACCGCTCCGCTGGGCACCGCCGTCTCAAGCACCGCTCCGCTGGGCCCCGCCGTCTCAAGCACCGCTCCGCTGGGCCCTTCATCTCAAGCACCGCTCCGCTGGGCCCTTCATCTCAAGCACCGCTGGCCCATTGTCAGTGCCGGTTCTGTGTTGAGCAGGGCTTCTGGAAGCACTCTGGGCACCATGCCTCCTCCAATAACAGTGGAGTCGGTAATCCATCTGATGGACTGTGGCTTGGCACTTCCCAGGATGGTCCAGTGGGCAAGCCACCCACTGTAGAGACTTGAGAGACTGTGGCTTTGCACTCCCCAGGATGGTACAGTGGGCAAGCCACCCACTGTAGGGACTTGTGAGACTGTGGCTTTGCACTCCCCAGGATGGGACAGTGGGCAAGCCACCCACTGTAGGGACTTGTGAGACTGTGGCTTTGCACTCCCCAGGATGGGACAGTGGGCAAGCCACCCACTGTAGGGACTTGTGAGACTGTGGCTTTGCACTCCCCAGGATGGGACAGTGGGCATGGAGGCCCCTCGTGGATCTGGCGTCGTGGACTCATGTGGCTGAGGTGCCCCCCCTTCCGTTCCCCCTGAGGTGCCTGTAGTTTTATCATCTAATGCCCCTGCAGTGTTCTCTCCAATGGTATCTGGTCTCCTGTGTGGGCTTTGCCCATGTGTTTGTGCACATTGGCCCACGGACTATGGAACTTTGACGGAATGTGCAGGACTTTTTGCCTATGGATATATTGTGGACTATGTTCATTCCTTATTTTTGTATCTTTTATATGGCATATTTGCCATTCCTTAAATGGAGCTATTTATACATATATTTTATAGATCATTTAAATGGTGTCTTTGCATTATTCCGGGGTGTTTCTGTGGTGTCACTCTGACTTGTTGCTCTGCATTGGGGTGTAGGTATTTGTGGTGGGGGGGTGGGTGTATGGCGCATGTGTGTGCCCGTAAGCTTTCCTCCTCCCCCCTCGCCTGTGTCGTAGGTGCAGTACTCACCGTTGTCGTCTGCACCGGCGTTCGTACTCCTGGTAGATGAGCAGGTAGACAATAGCTGGTAGGATGTGTAATTCGGGCTCCATGCTGTCCTCCTTCCTCGTGGAGTGTGTATAGGTGAGCGTTTTCCCGTTCGTAGTCTGTTTCCGCCGTGTTTTTATCCCGGAAAAGGTGGCGGATTGGTGAGTCGTGATAGGGTAGGCGGTACATTGTCTGCCGCCTGCCTGTTGGCGGTGACCGCCGCGCTGTTTGTCGGTCCCGCCGTGGCGGTCGGAGTGTTAAAGTGGCGGCCTGTGTTGGCGGTTCCCGCCAGGGTTAGAATTCCATTTTTTTGACCGCCGGACTGTTTGCGGGTTGGCCGCCGCTTTATCACCGACCGCCAGGGTCAGAATGACCCCCAAAGTCATAAACAAAACAATAGAGGAAGAAGTAAATACTACGAGAAAAGAAGAATTAAGTGAAGGAGAACTAAGTGGTGATTGAAAGTTGACAAAGAGAATAGCAATTCGGGGTTACGCAGGTCCTGAATGGGTATATGCAACTACAAACGAATGGCAAAATAAGTTTATATCTTTTTGTTCCAAGTCAGTACTTTGACGTAACCTGAAGGTGATCAAGGAGCTGAATTGTTGAACTAATCTGGAAAAACTAGAAAAGAGACTGTTGAGAATAAACCGGAAGAGTCATTGATAACCTGACTGACAATAAAACTGGATGTGACAAGCTGCTAATCAAGTTTGGCAAAGGAAAAGGGGTTCCAGAGTGTAAGGTTCAACCATGAGAGAAGAATATTTTTTTTCCTTTTTGATTTTTTACTGCACCTTATATAAGTGTTGTTCTGCTTTCTGATTCTTTACAGATCATGGCTGAGTTAAATAATCAAGGTAGAAATGCTAGGGGGTGTAGATATATGAGTGTTGGATTGGCAATTATGTGTGGAAACTTGTTTATAGTGGTGATTGTGTAAATGTCTGTTATTGATGTGAAAGGAGCCACTCATACTTCTGATCCTGAGACTACTACATTAACGGCTTTAGAGAAGTTTAAGTTAGATGAAAATAATGCAAAGTATTTGCATGACTATACTAATGCTCAAGGAGAGCTTTCTTTTGATGTTTTCTATCGCTTATTGAGTGAATATGTTGAAACTATGGATGGGAGGGATTGTCTTGTGTGTACGCAAATTCATTTGTCAGAAGAGGAAGGAGTTACGTACCACAGTCTTCCGCTAACCTACAGAATAAGCTGTAGTTTGCTACTAACAAGTTTTTATAATCAAGAGTATATACAGTATTTTTATTCTAATTACAATGTAGTGTTTTTGTTTTTCCCTATAATTAGATTTCTGAGTAGAGTATCTTAAGAGCATGACATAGTATTAGTTAGAGGATTCTTTGAGCCTACACTAACATTTGGATCAGCCTACACGCACAAGAACAATCTTACGTGCTTGTTTGCACCTTTATTAAAGAGCTTCATAGGGCATACTGATGATAGGAGAAAAGCATTAAAAGGAAAATTTGAAAAAGATTTAGAGAAAAGAATGTACAAGAATGATTATGCTTACACTGCAATCAAAACGCAAGGGGAATACGCATTAGATGTATTACACGTAGGAAAGCTTTGTATATATAGGCCAAAATCACGCACTGACACTTCATTTGTGGGAACGAGAGAATGTAGGCATGTGTTTTTGTTTCAGAGTAAGTGGACCTTTATGCTGAATGGTCAGGACCCTGCGATTCCTTGGATCTATTATATTTGTGAACTTAATGCTTATTACCATCTTCCAAGAAGATGGTATGGGACATGTTATTTGGAGATAGTTTTATCAGATACACAACTTAAATAAGTTTCCGAAATTGACAGAATTACATCATAAGTTACAGAGGAGGGAAACCTCTTCTGCAGTTGTGGGAGATATTTTTGGTGCGGTGACCCCTTCACTGGAAGTCATCCTGAATTCGATCAAGATACAAAAGTTGTCTACTATTGTGGATAACATGATGACAAACTTTACAGGGGCAATACTCCTGATAGATACTGAATTGGCCGTGGATAGAGCTATGACGCTTCACAATTGGCTTGCTTTAGACAGTCTTTTAGCAAAAGTTGGCGGAGTATGTTAAATGACTAACTCTAGGCATTGTTGTTCTTAAATACCTAACCATAGTAAGGAGATAAGAGACTTAGGGCCAGATGTAGCAAGCAGTTTTGCCCATTCTGTGTTTATGGGAAAATGTGTTCGTACATATGGCCCTTACTTACTAACCTGACTAACTCAAGTAAGGATTTAAAGGAATTGAAAGAACCAGGTGTTTGGGAAAGGGTTGGAAAAGGATTTGCATCAGTGGGAAATTGGCTTAGTAACATTTGGAATGGGGTATTATTAAAAATCATATAGGGAATATTAATTGTGATTGCTTGCATGTTAGGATTATGGGATTCATGCAAATTATGTCAAAAGATAGAATTGAGAAGATCTAAATATAATCAGAGGAGGGAAGAACGAAACAGGGAAAGAATCGATAGAGAAGGAGACAAAACACTGAGGAGATTGAGCTATAAAAACGATGATGGTAAAAGTAGTGTGATGACATATTTAGTCATCAGAGGAGGGATTGCTGAAGCAGATATGTCCATTAGAAATGATTAATTAATGTCTATGTGTTTTGATTAATCAGAAAATGATAGAAAAATGTAACATAGAAAAATTAATTTGCACGTTTGAAAATGTGCCCACGAAGAGTGACTGCCAGCTTATTCGAAATTGTACTAAAATAATTTAAAATGTATGAAATATTGAAAATGTGCAATAATAACGTGGTACTATGTCATATTAAGATGTATAACGTATATTTTGCATTATACTGTAGAGCTAACTTAGCCGAAGTTGTGGCCTAGTTGTGCCAGGCCACGTGCAGCAGCAGAATAATCATGTATTGTAGAGAAGCAAACATTTGAACTGTCCCTGAACTGCTTATAAAGTCTGCTTAAGCTAGAATTTTCTGCAATGTACTGACAAACAGGAGATGATGGAATCAAATTGATACATAGACTGTGTAGAGTAGACTTGATGTTTTTTCCCAGGACTCGAACAATAGAGACACTGACCAGAGGAGAAGATGCTACATTTTCGATACCTGATGAGCCGGATGATAAGGACATCGTACAGTAAACCAATCAACGAACTGAGAACTGCGTAATCCTAGAACTTATAAATTTGTAAAATAAGAATTATTGGTAGGGTAATAACTGGTGATTGACTGACCAATTAGGAATTAGGGGGATGGACTGGGTTGTCGCGTGGGCTCTCATTATCCTAAATGAGACTACTGGATTTCTAGGTAGCAGGATCGTTCACGGTGTGGGGGACTGAGTCGGACCCACTTGGAAGGAACTCTGTCACCCTAAATCCGGTTTTGCTCCGGCTAACTAGCAGTGCCTCATTTCTCCAAAAGAGAAGAGATGATTAGGCAGCCGAGCGCATGACATCTTTGGAACTTCTCAGGGACGTCGTGGTCACTCAGATCCAAACCAACTCTCTCATTTACAGTATGATCTCATATACAAATGACAAAGACAGTATAAGTTTTATATAATGTTCTAATAAAACAACTGTATTTTAGATAATAAGGCGTGAGCCGCAATAACCAGAACCATACAACACAGTAGGATTGAAATAGTCACCAGGAGAGTAAAACATAAGAACAAAGCTATCATCGTGTCTATTAGTTTCTACTCTCCCTCTGCTTGATCTATTTTGAGCACAGCATGTTAAGCTTCTAGCTTGCCTTTCTGAATCACTGGGGAGACATCAGCCCTCATACCTGAGCAAAGGCCTGTGATCTGGTTCAGCATCTGCAACGAGGCAGTCAGCGTCTAGTTGTGGTTCCCTGTTCGGAATCTCCCTCTTGCATGTATTGTGACAAGGAAGTGACTTTATAACTAATATGTCAGCGTGATCACAAATTGTCCCTACGCAGGAATGCCAAGTCTAAACTCCTACCACGTCTATCGGCAATGTACCAGACTGTATCCTTGACTGAAGCACAGAGTGAGATTCCAGTGCTGAAGTAGGCTAAACAGTGTGATATGAATAAATAACAAAACCGTAGAGCTGGTTATTTTGAAAAATAACAGTACGAAGCCTAATAAACAACATTCAGAGCAAAGTGCACAGAGGCTCTAAGCTGCAAGCAAATTAATAAAATACATCCAGGGCAAAGTGCACAAAGGCCTAAAGCCCGAAGCTAACGTGCAAAGGATACGTAAAACTAACCACACTACACCCTCCCCTTGTCGGTAGCAAGTGGTTCCAATATAAAATGTGCCCCAGATATAAACAATACCTAAAATAATATACATATTTCGACAAGGTCAGAAGACAACAAAGTCATAAATTTAGGAAACATGTGACGATAAAGCCAAATTCAATATAAAGTCAATTTTGCAGGAGAGGAAAAAATCCAATTGTTAAACAGAAGCAATAGAAAGTAGCAGTTCCTCCACTTCGATATACGTCAATATCGGAAGATCCACGCCACAAAGTACCATGGAGCAGGTGTGTTCCAAAGCCCCAAAACCATTCAGGGCGGCACCCCGTGTAGGGCCTATGAATGAGACAAAACCATCTTCCTCCAGGAAGGGAATCTCATAAACTTCCTCACGAAGCAAACGCAACCGTAGTACACAAGTCTGGGAATGAGCCCTAATCGGGAACATCAACAGATCAGGATCGACCACTGGAGGGTGTTGCAGCGAGAGACAGAGAGCTAGTGCTTGTTCAAACGAGCACCAAAGGCACCGAAACACAGGTTGCACACAATCCAAAACCGGTCGGAATGATAGAGACCAGTCACACTCCAAATGGCTCAGGAGTGTTGCTCCAAAATGCTTAATCATGCGTTCACTACACAGCTGCGCCGACGGGAGCAGCAATATAGGATCTCGTCGTGGCGGGACAGCCATAGCAACAACAGCAAGACTCCAGCCAATAAAGCCAAAGTAATCGGGAAACCCCCAAAAATGGTTCCGAAAATAGAGTGTATAGCCGAAGGTATCAAACCGAATATAGAAGAGAAGGTGTGAGCAAAACCAACACCAACGGCTTTGAAAAAATGTGCAATACCAGCAGTGCTGGATGCATTAAATATACGTCCCACAAGTTCACCGAAGTGACTTGGAAAGTTAGTATTTAAAAGGGACTGTATTTCCGCCGATGACCTTGCCACCTGAAGTGCGTAGGTCTCGCTCGCAGATGTAAGGGCCACATTCTTTTGAAACAATAAAGTCTTTAGTCGACTCAACTTGTCGAAATTAACCTTGGAAGTACCAATATGAGGCCAGATGTCCGCTACCTCCCTAATTTGAGTGGGGGGAAACAACACTTCCCCGCAGCACGTAACGGCCTTGTTGACAACGACAACGTAAACTATGCCGGCACTCATGCCACAGCAGCGTTCGCTGTTAAGAACTGCCGTTAGAAAGCACCTGGAAAGTGTTTTTAATAACCGGGACTGGAACTCCCTTCAGATCACAAGCTAAGTTAGCAATCGAAGCGTTACACGCTCCGTGCAAGGACAGCCGTTTACAAACCATAGAATGGCTGACAGAAGTCTCGCAGTCACTACCGCTAAGAAAAACCTCCCTCAAACCATTAATACATCTGTATTGAAAGGGAAGCTCCCACACCTCGTGTATGTAACCGTCTCCCAATAGTTCATATCTACCCACCGGAATATGCTTCAAACAAGAAGTAAATTGCAGAGTGGAAATAGGCAGATTAATAACCCCATGAATCAACCACTCAGCTGACGGAATCTCAGCAACCGTGAAAGGCAGTTTCTCCAATTTCTCAATATTCAACATGACATACGTCGCTTCCTTTTTAGCCATCAGCTGTTGTTGACGAGTCAAATTAAAGGAGACAAAGATCTCTCTGGCACGAATGTGCTGCCATGGAACGCGACCTGCCTTCAAGGTCTGAAGAGTCCAACCCAGCTGCATGATGGACCGCGTCTGACTCTGCCCATGATATAAAGAAGACATGTCTGATTTAATAATGTCAATAGCAGAGGAAACAATGCTGTCAATCGTGTAAACACGGTCAGAAAGGGTATGCATGCCATTATCAACAACAGCCAAAGTCTGCATCAGGTTTTCCTGATCAATCTGCCTCAACCGGGCTGCAGCCTCCTGTTGTGAAAGCTTCCAAATCTCATTATAAACTTCGTAGAAGAATCTTTTCTTCTGCGGTACCTTGCGACCTGACAAAAAATCTTGTAAATCAGTATCCTTAGACAGTAACGTGAGATGTGACTTAACTGCATCCAGCGTGGACGACTTCAACCATTGCTGACAAAGCTTCCCCACGCTGTATGTAGTTATAATATCAGCATGTTCTGGTGAAATGTAACGAGGGTCTGCCCTACTAGTCCTGAACCCCCCTGAAGAGGTGACAAAACGTTGATGACACGCATTAGTGTCTACAGGCCATAATAACCACCCGCCCGGATGTATCGATGAAGTGTTAAGTGTACCATTCTGGACCCAATGCGTAAATTCACTAAAAGTAGCATTCACATAGTGCTGCCAGTTGTTTAATTTGGAAGGGACAGGTATACTAGGCAAAGTTAACTCTCTAATTGTTGCCAAGCCCAAACAGCTAGTCTGTTGTACTGTGTCATTGAGGAAAATCATCTGCACAGGGATAATACATGCTCTAAATAATGTGTCCCTGCCTCGCATCTGCCAATTTTTCGTACCCCAAACACTTTTCAAGTCAACAGTCTTAAACCAGTATTCATACCCCTCGACCGAAAGTTTAGATACAAACAAATTTGAATACAGTAATTTAGTATCGGTCAATAACATTTGCTTATTAGAATACGGTGCAACTTTAAAATAGTAAGACTTAGCATTTCGTTGATCATGCCCAGAAAAATATGCAAATTTATCATAATACGTTTTCGAACTCCCTTGTGGAGGAGTCGAGCAATGTTCCCATTGCACATAATTAAATATGGACTTAGGGCTACTAGCTTTATGAATAAAATGGTGTCCATAATAGTTGTAGCAAAACATGTCACCGTGATTATCTCTAAATTGGTAAGCATCTTCATCGTCATAGACAGTATAATATTGCAAATCTGTCAGCATAGAATCTACTGTCTTCACATCCCAATCATCAGAAACAATGCCTGGTATAACAATATCATTCATTGATAACTTGAGGACATACGGTATTTGAATCAATTCAGTGGGACCATATATATCAAACAATACTTTATCCCACACAATCCCATCTGGAATCGGAATGGCAGAAATGTTTACATTGGACAAGTCTCTTCGAACCATGTGAGACGAAAAATGTGGTTTCAACACAGTCTCCACGTGTTCAATGTCAGATCGATCAGGAAGAAAATGACCGTGTATTACTAGAAAAAAGTAACCACAAATCCCAACCACAAAAAAACAGTCATTAGAGCCATAAAAAGCCACAAATAGTTCCAAGGAAAAACAAAATATGTGTGTTTAAGCCCACACAGCAGCTTACGTGGACCACGGATTGAAGACATCGAGGACGAGGAGCTGGACACTGCATCATCCGCGTCGTTGAAGCAGCCAGAGGCAGTTCTTGCAAAAGGTGCAACCGTGAACAAAGAAGCAGATGGAGGCTCCCTCCTTGGCACATTATAAACCACATGTTCAGAAACATCAGTAGAACGTACAGCAACTTGATCAAAAGATTCCAAATTAATCGTCGTCTGTGGAACAATCACAAGATCATCTTCCACCCTCCCCAAGCTCGGAGAGGAAACAGCGTCAGTGTAAATCACCTGCAGCGGGACTTCTTCCCCAGTAGCGAGAGGGATTCCGGAGCTACTGGGTGTCCCTCTTGGTCTGCTGTGCAGAATCGGCCACATGTTGTAACTTGACATTATCAATGGAAACAAAGCGATTTCCTTTGGCCCCTGGCAGCGGCGGCAAAATCACAGTTCTCGTGCCGCTTACCCCTAACACAGGGACAGGTGCTCGATAAGAAGGGCCAAATTCTTTCTTTACTGCGACCTTTTCACGCACTAGATCCCCAATCCTGGGTATCCAACCAGTAGGAGTTACTGGTTTGTCCTTAATTCCTGAGGAAGCAGCACACGCAGAAGGGTTATCTTCACGGAATTGTTGTAAATCCTGTAAAACAGTGACACGATCATTTATGTCAAAGGGCGTATCTGCTGCCTCCACACCAGGACCATCTAGATCAGGAACATACATTTGTGTTCCAAACAGGCACTCATATGAAGTACGACCCCCCCAGTGACCTTCTAGGCAAGTTATTAAGTGCTCTCTGTACTCCATACAGGTGGGCTATCCAACCACGACCCGTACCTATAACTCTGGCCACTAAGGATGGCTTTAAATCACGATTTAAACGCTCCACGACAGAATTTCCCTCGGGATGAAATGGAGACGAGAATTGGAGCTGGACCCCCAACGAAGCCATGGTGTCCCTGAATGCCTTAGAGGCAAAAGCAGGGCCCTGGTCCGAATGAAAAGCCGCAACTGCAAATGTATCGACAAAGATGCGCAAATCTTTAATAACAGTCCGAGCGTCAGCCGAGCGTTGAGGCCATACCCACACAAATCTGGAGCACGAATCTACAGCAACCAATATATATTTGTATGCACTATCTGGTGTCAGCGGACCACAATGATCCAAGTACACACACTGTAAAGGTTTATTTGAAATCAGAAGGGGCATCTGCTGCGGGCGTCTAGCCGACGAAGTTTAATTTGTTGACAAACGTCACAACAAAGGACATATTGCTTTGTCTCTTTATAGAGACCAGGCCACCAGTAACGAGCCTGTAAAAGTGAAATCGTGGCAGCCACACCAGCATGTGCAGATGCCACCCCCTCATGTGCTGCAGAAATTAATTGAGGTCTCTCAATTGTATTGGGTAGTTCACGTACACCAATGCCTGGAATATTAACAACAGAATTCAGTGCACTACTCAAGCAGTAACCATATTTAGAAGGAAATCCTTTAGGAAATGGCGTGCCATCAGCCGTAGCTCTTATGGCAGCCGAAATCTCTGTGTCTGGTTTGGAACTCGAACGAGTCACTGTGGCCACAGTGGCGACAGCCACTGCCGACTTCGCGGCTTCATCAGCCAAAGTATTCCCAGCAACGTGTATCCCAACGCTCTGGTGTCCAAGTGCATGCACAACATGGACTTTAGGAAGCGTTTCTTTCAGATCCGCAACCTTACCCCACAACAATTTATGTTTAATGGTGTTGCCTTTAGAATCTCTGAATCCATTCAACTTCCAATAGTGCAGATATTCATTGAAAGACTGAACACAGTAGTAGGAGTAACAGACCAGCAAGGTCAAAATAGCCGGATCCGCGTGCTCCAACGCTAACAATAGAGCTTTGAGCTCAGCCAGCTGTGCCGTGCAATCTCCCAAGGTTTTAGTATAAGTATGTCGGGGGCAGAACACTTCCCCTTCCATTGTGCCGCTCACCACCGCACATGCAGCAGAATACTGTTGTTTAGTCCCAACCGCTGGTTGCGCAGAGACATCAGTATACATGACCATTTGATATTGGTCAATAGGCAATGTACCAGCAGGAACTGGGTACTCCATTTTATATTGAAGATATTCTTGAGTCTGTAGTTTAGGGTCAAATTTGTAATCTACATCATTGGCTGTCAAAGACGTAGCCCATTGTATCCATCGCGGGTGTAAAGCTTTCGTATTAGGAACACTCGCTTTTGTAACAGCCTCTAAGGCCGGAACCGGGGAAAACGCAATAATGCGCTGGCCCTGGGCAAGCGGTCTTTCTTTAATCACAGCCATCTGTACTGCAGTGAGTATTTTCTCAGTCTGTGCAAATCGTTGTTCTGCAGCAGAATACAAGTGGGACTTGTATGCAATCGGGACTGTCTCACCTTCTTTAAAGGTGACATATGTAAACCCAACAGCCCCAGGTATCACCCTGATGACCAAATGTGTTTTATTGTCCCGTGTGTGTAAGTGTTTAACCGCTAAGAGATCAGTCTGCAATTATCTCTAAATCGGTAAGCATCTTCACCGTCATAGACAGTACAATATTGCAAATCTGTCAGCATAGAATCTACTGTCTTCACATCCCAATCATCAGAAAACAATGCCTGGTATAACAATATCATTCATTG
Source organism: Pleurodeles waltl (assembly GCF_031143425.1). Lineage (NCBI taxonomy): Eukaryota > Metazoa > Chordata > Amphibia > Caudata > Salamandridae > Pleurodeles > Pleurodeles waltl. The sequence continues at coordinate 450,161,719 of NC_090444.1, forward strand.
ATAACTTGAGGACATACGGTATTTGAATCAATTCAGTGGGACCATATTTATCAAACAATACTTTATCCCACACAATCCCATCTGGAATCGGAATGGCAGAAATGTTTACATTGGACAAGTCTCTTCGAACCATGTGAGACGAAAAATGTGGTTTCAACACAGTCTCCACGTGTTCAATGTCAGATCGATCAGGAAGAAAATGACCATGTATTACTAGAACAAAAGTAACCACAAATCCCAACCACAAAAAAACAGTCATTAGAGCCATAACAACCCACAAATAGTTCCAAGGAAAAACAAAATATGTGTGTTTAAGCCAACACAGCAGCTTACGTGGACCACGGATTAAAGACATCGAGGACGAGGAGCTGGACACTGCATCATCAGCGTCGTTGAAGCAGCCAGAGGCAGTTCTTGCAAAAGGTGCAACCGTGAACAAAGAAGCAGATGGAGGCTCCCTCCTTGGCACACTATAAACCACATGTTCAGAAACATCAGTAGAACTTACAGCAACTTGATCAAAAGATTCCAAATTAATCGTCGTCTGTGGAACAATCGCAAGATCATCTTCCACCCTCCCCAAGCTCAGAGAGGAAACAGCGTCAGTGTAAATCACCTGCAGCGGGACATCTTCCCCAGTAGCGAGAGGGATTCCGGAACTACTGGGTGTCCCTCTTGGTCTGCTGTGCAGAATCGGCCACATGTTGTAACTTGACATTATCAATGGAAACAAAACGATTTCCTTTGGCCCCTGGCAGCGGCGGCAAAATCACAGTTCTCGTGCCGCTTACCCCTAACACAGGGACAGGTGCTCGATAAGAAGGGCCAAATTCTTTCTTTACTGTGACCTTTTCACGCACTAGATCCCCAATCCTGGGTATCCAACCAGTAGGAGTTACTGGTTTGTCCTTAATTCCTGAGGAGGCAGCACACGCAGAAGGGTTATCTTCACGGAATTGTTGTAAATCCTGTAAAACAGTGACACGATCATTTATGTCAAAGGGCGTATCTGCCGCCTCCACACCAGGACCATCTAGATCAGGAACATACATTCGTGTTCCAAACAGGCACTCATATGAAGTACGACCCCCCAGTGACCTTCTAGGCAAGTTATTAAGTGCTCTCTGTACTCCATACAGGTGGGCTAGCCAACCACGACCCGTACCTATAACTCTGGCCACTAAGGATTGCTTTAAATCATGATTTAAACGCTCCACGACAGAATTTCCCTTGGGATGAAATGGAGACGAGAATTGGAGCTGGACCCCCAACGAAGCCATAGTGTCCCTCAATGCCTTAGAGGCAAAAGCAGGGCCCTAGTCCGAATGAAAAGCCGCAACTGCAAATGTATCGACAAAGATGCGCAAATCTTTCATAACAGTCCGAGCGTCAGCCGAGCGTTGAGGCCATACCCACACAAATCTGGTTCACGAATCTACAGCAACCAATATATATTTGTATGCACTATCTGGTGTCAGCGGACCACAATGATCCAAGTACACACACTGTAAAGGTTTATTTGAAATCAGAAGGGGCGTCTGCTGCGGGCGTCTAGCCGACGAAGCTTTAATTTGTTGACAAACGTCACAACAAAGGACATATTGCTTTGTCTCTTTATAGAGACCAGGCCACCAGTAACGAGCCTGTAAAAGTGAAATCGTGGCAGCCACACCTGCATGTGCAGATGCCACCCCCTCATGTGCTGCAGAAATTAATTGAGGTCTCTCAATTTTATTGGGTAGTTCACGTACACCAATGCCTGGAATATTAACAACAGAATTCAGTGCACTACTCAAGCAGTAACCATATTTAGAAGGAAATCCTTTAGGAAATGGCGTGCCATCAGCCGTAGCTCTTATGGCAGCCGAAATCTCTGTGTCTGGTTTGGAACTCGAACGAGTCACTGCGGCCACAGTGGCGACAGCCACTGCCGACTTCGCGGCTTCATCAGCCAAAGTATTCCCAGCAACGTGTATCCCAACGCGCTGGTGTCCAAGTGCATGCACAACATGGACCTTAGGATGCGTTTCTTTCAGATCCACAACCTTACCCCACAACAATTTATATTTAATGGTGTTGCCTTTAGAATCTCTGAACCCATTCAACTTCCAATAGTGCAGATATTCATTGAAAGACTGAACACAGTAGTAGGAGTCACAGACCAGCAAGGTCAAAATAGCCGGATCCGCGTGCTCCAACGCTAACAATAGAGCTTTGAGCTCAGCCAGCTGTGCCGTGCAATCTCCCAAGGTTTTAGTATAAGTATGTCAGGGGCAGAACACTTCCCCCTCCATTGTGCCGCTCACCACCGCACATGCAGCAGAATACTGTTGTTTAGTCCCAACCGCTGGTTGCGCAGAGCCATCAGTATACATGACCATTTGATATTGGTCAATAGGCAATGTACCAGCAGGAACTGGGTACTCCATTTCATATTGAAGATATTCTTGAGTCTGCAGTTTAGGGTCAAATTTGTAATCTACATCATTGGCTGTCAAAGACGTAGCCCATTGTATCCATCGCGGGTGTAAAGCTTTCGTATTAGGAACACTCGCTTTTGTAACAGCCTCTAAGGCCGGAACCGGGGAAACGACAATAATGCGCTGGCCCTGGGCAAGCGGTCTTTCTTTAATCACAGCCATCTATACTGCAGTGAGTATTTTCTCAGTCTGTGCAAATCGTTGTTCTGCAGCAGAATACAAGTGGGACTTGTATGCAATCGGGACTGTCTCACCTTCTTTAAAGGTGACATATATAAACCCAACAGCCCCAGGTATCACCCTGATGACCAAATGTGTTTTATTGTCCCGTGTGTGTAAGTGTTTAACCGCTAAGAGATCAGTCTGCAAATCCCGTAGGATATGTGTATGCTCAATCGTCCAAAATCTACTCGAAAAATGTGGGCGAATCAACTCGTATAAGGGTTTTATACGCGTAGCATAATCAGGAATGTAAGTTCTGCCAAAATTCAGAAACCCCAACAATGACTGGAGCTTCCGAACCGTATTAGGAGGCTGCAATAAAGCACATTTCTCCAAAAAATTAGGCGCTAAGCTTTTGCCCTCACTCGATAACTCATATCCCAGGAAAATGACGCTGAGGAAGGCAATCTTCGATTTCTTAAAATTAAACTTATAGCCAATTTCAGCAAACCCCACAACAATGCGCGTTACACGCCTTAGATGTTGCAGTATCTCATCGTCTGTCAGATATATATCATCAACGTATGACAACGCTTCAGGGTCCAACTTGTGCAGAATTTCTGTTACACAAGCCGAAAACAGTCCTGGGCTATTCCTATACCCCTGAGGCAAACGACAAAACTTTTTCTGAGAGCCAAACGCACTAAAACTGGTATAGTCCTGACTTTCGGGCGCTATATTTTGGCAGAAAAATCCATTCGAGATATCTAACGTTGTTTTGTATTTTTTACGCACTATATTATTCATAAGCGCTGCGCTATGTGAATTCTGTATTGCATATGTGCGTGTATGACTATTTAAATGTCTGTAATCCACCACTATCCTATAGGAATGGCCCGGTTTAGCAACCGGAAATAAGGGATTATTCATCGGCGAGACACAGGGCTCAACTACACCCTGGTACTCCAATTGTGTAAGAATTTTTCTAACCGATGCCCTTGCTTCAAATTTGATAGGAACTGCGGCTACGGCTGAGGTTCGCCCTTTATTGGAATTACATGATAAGGTGAATGTTTATCCCACCCCACATTATTTCTATATAGAGCGGGGGCCTGTGTAAGAGCCCATATTTTACTATAGGACTCCACAAGTTCTCTCGGAACAAGTGGTGAGAAGGAAGGTGCAATAACCTCTTCCCCCACTGGACAATCGCGAACAAAGTCAGGTGGCCAATCCTGTTCGGCCAGCAGAACATCATATAATTTTACCACATGGTCCCAAAAAATGGCATGTACTATGCGGTCAATGTCCCCTTCTAATTGTAGAGTCACTTGATATACTCTGTCAGGATCAGAGACTCGCATGTCCGCCGTTTCGACTTGTATGAAGTCATCAGTTGCTTTCACCTCCAGATGCTCTAGAAGACTCCGGCGAACTATTGTGACCTCTGCCGCGCTGTCTAACAGTGCCAATGCCCATGTCTTGTTCGTCAAGAGAACTCTCTTCTTGAGCGGCATGTCTGACTGAGACTGCTGCCACTTTCTTCTTTTTAAATTGCTGTTTTTGTTGTAGCGGTTTCTCTTCCTGTTTAATAGAAACCTCCGTTGAGCGTTGTGAATCCTGTCTCGGTTTCACGTACTCGGTTCTCCGATCTGACCGCCCACCTCTCTCACTTCTCTTCTCTGAGGAGTCCTGAAAAGAACGTGATTGGCGCGTATCAGTATATTGATATCTGTCAGGCGTCTTCAAATTATCCCTATTTCTGAGATTATACCTATTCTGCAGGGTCTCCGGTTGCGGAGACTGTCCCCCATCTTTCTTAGGTGTTTGCTGTTTCTTTTCCCAGCGCTTTTTATTACCCTCAGGTTGCTGTTGTTTAGCATTTTCTTTATTATTTTTACCCTGTAATTGTGGTTTCTGTGGTCTAGCTCCTAGGCTATCGCGACCAATACTAGACTATGTTTCTGCTATTATTCTCGGAAGTACCCGCTCCTGATTAATCTGCAGAACTTCCCGAAGACGCACTGCTAGTGCTACTGCCTCTCCTTTGAGATTACTCAAAATAATAGAAGAAACTGCAGCAAAATTGCCCATTAACTGCATGCCCAAATCTAAGGCTGGGGCAGCCCCATATTCATCTTGAATTTGTTTAAGCACTTCCGGTAAATTAGCTAATGTCGGTGTACCGTGTGCCGTAGTGTAGAGTGTGGCAAACACCGTGCCCCAGGTATTACAAAGGTCCACTGGCGGAACCATCCCATACGGCAAACACATCATCAATATTCTATGTTTATCCTGAGGTCCCGTATGGGGAAATACTGCTTCCAGCGTATTAATCTTTTGCGCCTGCCAAAATTGAGTTTCCTCACGTTTAGCCGGTACTTTACCCATAACTGAGTGTACAGTGGCCGGATTTATACCCGGAACCACTGCTTGTGGGTGAGCCGGAGCAGCACGCGCTGCATTAGTATTTAATGTCTGCATTACAAACTGAACCAGTCTTCTGTATGTAGTTGCTAAGTCTATATATAAACGACGCACGTCAGCCACTGCCAAATTTGCAACCGCAGGATATGGTGTGTACGTAGGTCGGACCATCATTACTCAGTGGACCTAACCTTACTTGTGCTACTGTGTGTGGGAGGGCGCCATCAAGCCAATTATGGTGTTCTTGATAAGATAAAGGTATCTCTAAATATGCATAAGCCCTGTACTGTCCAGGGACATTCGCAACAGTGTATTCGTGAAAAGTGTTTGTACCCCCATCAACCGCTGGAAATACGACCCAAGAATAAAAAAGTTCTGTTCTATAGGCTGCGTGGGCGTCCACCACAAAAGTGACCGGACCCCCCTGAACCGTCAGTCCATGTGCTATCAGATGCCCCGTGAGCGGATGTCGCATATTGATTGCTATATTTACTACAAGTGGATTCGCCATTTGTATAAAATAGCACCAGGTCAGAGAAGGCACACCAATGCCGGGGTTTTCCTTTCAAAGTTCAAGCTTGAACAACCAATCGCTATTAACAGGATTTACCTATATGGCGGTGGCGGAAGTCCTCAGAGCCACGGATGTCTCCGTATACGGAACCGAGGAGTCAATATATATAAGAGACCGAGAGAGTCAGCCGGACCCGAAAATCAGAGCCAGACCAATCGTTGGCGGCGCCATGTCGCGTGGGCTCTCATTATCCTAAATGAGACTACTGGATTTCTAGGTAGCAGGATCGTTCACGGTGTGGGGGACTGAGTCGGACCCACTTGGAAGGAACTCTGTCACCCTAAATCCGGTTTTGCTCCGGCTAACTAGCAGTGCCTCATTTCTCCAAAAGAGAAGAGATGATTAGGCAGCCGAGCGCATGACATCTTTGGAACTTCTCAGGGAAGTCGTGGTCACTCAGATCCAAACCAACTCTCTCATTTACAGTATGATCTCTTATACAAATGACAAAGACAGTATAAGTTTTATATAATGTTTTAATAAAACAACTGTATTTTAGATAATAAGGCGTGAGCCGCAATAACCAGAACCATACAACTCAGTAGGATTGAAATAGTCACCAGGAGAGTAAAACATAAGAACAAAGCTATCATTGTGTCTATTAGTTTCTACTCTCCCTCTGCTTGATCTATTTTGAGCACAGCATGTTAAGCTTCTAGCTTGTCTTTCTGAATCACTTGGGAGACATCAGCCCTCATACCTGAGCAAAGGCCTGTGATCTGGTTCAGCATCTGCAACGAGGCAGTCAGCGTCTAGTTGTGGTTCCCTGGTCGGAATCTCCCTCTTGCATGTATTGGGACAAGGAAGTGACTTTATAACTAATATGTCAGCGTGATCACAAAATGTCCCTACGCAGGAATGCCAAGTCTAAACTCCTACCACGTCTATCGGCAATGTACCAGACTGTATCCTTGACTGAAGCACAGAGTGAGACTCCAGTGCTGAAGTAGGCTAAACAGTGTGATATGAATAAATAACAAAACCATAGAGCTGGTTATTTTGAAAAATAACAGTACGAAGCCTAATAAACAACATTCAGAGCAAAGTGCACAGAGGCTCTAAGCTGCAAGCAAATGAATAAAATACATTCAGGGCAAAGTGCACAAAGGCCTAAAGCCCGAAGCTAACGCGCAAAGGATACGTAAAACTAACCACACTACAGGGTAACCTTAATAAAATGTCATGACAAGGGGCGAAAACTTCAGATCAGATGTTAAATCATTTTTCTCTTAGCTAGATGTTTTCCAAATTCATGTTCCAAATTGTTTTCACATGAAGTCCTACATGCTAATCTGGGTTAGGTAAGGTTCCTTTTGGTGACGTTGACAGTGACAAATGATTGACGAACTGATTGCTGAACTCTGCTATAAATGTTGTTATATTCATCTTTGTTGGCTTATGCGGAAGCATTAGAGCATATGTTTTCTCAAGTTCTGATTATGTTATGTTATTGGTGGTCACTAATGAGCTAATTCTGAGCTGATTGAATAAAGTTTTAATTAACCATATGGACTAGAACTGTAACTAATAGTGAAATAAAAGTTGTTAAACTGTATATTGAGTTATGGTCATTCATGAATTGTTGATATAATTGACTAATGATTAAAGATTTTCTTAGTGGTTATATTGATTATTTATAACATTGGTCACTACATGACTAGGATACTCCATGCAAATCAAAAGGTTCATTGGCCTATACACGTCCGCTTGTAAGTTTACTTACTAAGAACCAGGTGCGCTAGCACTGAAATTCAACAGTTATAGCTATAGATATCTCAAGTAACTGTATCTCATGCCATATGGTAATTATAACTCACACCCCCACCATGCACAGTTTTCTCATCAATAATCTCACTGAAAGTTTTGTATTAATATTATCAATTATGTGAAGAAGTCATAAGTAATGTAATTTGTGGGGTTATTAGCAGTGCATGGCGAGGGGCAAGAGTTATAGTACCCTTAGGTCAGAAGTTATACTTACTCGAGATTACTGTAACTGGTGAATTTCAGAGATTATTCAAGTTTCACCTAACTATAAAGTTGCTTTAATCTTAGTTTTTTGGAGTTAATTTCTAGGGTTTCTTTAGCATAAAGTAATATGTAATTACCATACATAAACACGTATATTAAAACAAGCAACTCCTTGAGGGCAGTCAGCCCTACTCTGTTCACGGCCTTCAGCCGCGTGCAGTCCAGGCCTTGCAGCCAACCCCCTGCATGCAGCCATAGACAGCCAAACCCACAGTGCACATGAAGTTCATATATATATATTCACAGAGAAAAACTAAAGTTAAAGTGATGTTATATTCAGGTGAAAATTTCAGTGACAGCGTAACATTTTAAAATTTACATTTTTATTTTCTGTTTAACATTTTAATGTTTTAAGGTTCTGTTGACAAGGTTGCATCTCTAGTGGAAAATACTGCAAGGAAACAGTTCTCTCCATCTGCCTACGCACATGGTAATCCAAGGGAATATACCACAATCTGCCTCCACAACTCTACTAATGGGAATTATGAAAGAATCTCAGAAACAAGAGTCAAGCTGGTATCATTGCCTGAAAGTTCCTGCCTCCCCATGGAGACAGGTAAATAGGCAGGTACTCATGGATTTTCCTATTCCTCTTGTGGATGCCTGTTATAGTTTGGTAAAATGAAAAGTCTTTGGCCCATATGTATAATTTTAATGTATGAAACTCATGGAGTTTCATGTTGTGTTTCCTAATGGGTTGCAAAGTGACCTACCGCATTAATATTCGTGAGGTTGGTCGCAATTTGGACCCACTAGGAAACGCCAAAATCATGGGGTGGTGCCCTGCTGGGCTTAGCAGACCACCATGTCTATGATTTATTTTAAATAAAAAGATCTATTTTTTTAAATGCAGCCCATTTTGGGGTGGAACACTGTCCACTCGTAAAAAAAAGTTTTCACATGCGGTCACAAAGAGGAATGGGTCCCTTGAGGGACTCCTTCCCGTTTGCGAATGAGTTACCTACTTGACTTAGGTGGTAAAATGCAATTGTTTTGTGCAGCATTTCGGTCACAAAACATTCCTGCATACCGCTGGGATTCTGTATTAGGAAGGGACACCCTTGACACGCCCCTTCCTAATACAGAATCGGTATGTAGTCGCAATTCAAATTTGCGATTGGGTCGTTTGCGACCGCAAAAGTACATGATAGACCTGGTCCTTTGAATTTAAGTTCCTATCATGAAAGTGGGGCTACCCTGAGGGAAGATTAAGCGTCAGTGGAACTCATGGAATTTGACTCTGTGGAATTCGGCAGAGTTACAAGTAAACTAAGCAAGATTCTACATAGTTCCACCAACAGGCAGAAGTAGGCATGTTGCGCTGCTCGTGATTTGAGGAGCATTCAGCACTGAAAAATCGCTTGTGAATGGCACCAGCCATAGCTGCTCAAGTTGATTTTGTTGATGCTCAAGTAGATTCTCTACTCGAACTGCAGCCTTCTGACCACAAATGATTGTAACCACCCACTTTGGGAAATCTCGCCAGATGCCCTCTTAATGACTGAAAAACATGCTAGGGCATGATAAATATCGCTCGCGTTCTTCAACTTACTGTGGCGATTGGTGAAATTTGGCAGTAACTTTGCATTCACCCTCTTCGATAGAAGATGATAGACAAGGATTAGAGAGTTTGCTTTCCATGTCTTTCATTATGGCTCTGCCTTCTGTGGATGCTCACAACAGAGACTCTTTGCCAAGCTTTGCCAAATCATCCATTCCCTTCCATCCCAGTCAGTACAGAAGTACCTCAGCCCTGCCATATTGTGCCATATCTGACTCAAATAGGTCGTTTGCACCTTATTGTTCTCTGCATTCTTGATAAAAACAAAAATAAATGGTCCAGATTTGAAAAATGAATTCGGAACTGTTTAAGGCACTCACACCTTATGTGAATGACAGGTACAGAAATGCAAATAGTTCACCAACCAGTCTTTAAGTAGCCCCTTTACCCCAGCATAACTGAGGCTCCTCTGACATGCTAAATATTCATCTGCTATGAATATTGGGTAATTCATCCAAAGCGTGTTCTTTCTTTGAATTCCTCTGCATAAAGTGCTGTATTTACAAGAGATAACAAATGTAGCCTTGCTCCTTCCATGCATACACCAGATTGAGCCAGCGACAAAGTTCCCACAACACCTGTCTTCATTTGCATCCTGCACATATCACAAAGTGGATTGAGCCTCTGATGTTGAGTTTAGTGCTTAACCTGTAGGTCACAGGTTCTAATGAAAATTAGCTGTATTGGTGGGTCGGTGTGCTTGCGCTCGAGATATGTTTATCCTTACACACTTTGCAATCCTGGTAAATCTTGTTGATGCAACTGCTATAAATATTTGAGTGGAACCTGAATTTTGCACTTTCTATTGCCAATAAGACAGGTGAGGCGTATGCACCTGCTTCTCAAAACAGAGCAACAGAAAGGAAGAATACTTAACTGTTCTCAAATGATCACTTTTGAAAATCTTTGCTTGAGGAGCCCGAGCAAGATTGCCGCCCCTACTTAGAGCTCCAGCCAGCGCATGTGGATTGGCTCACCTCCCAATGCCTACTGAGGAGGCTGCCATGGATTAATAGACATAAGAGTCTCTGGGGAAGGCCAGCCTCTGTGTGACCCACCTACATCAGCTGCAGGACCCCCGAGCTGCAGTGCTGCAACAGCAGCAGCCATCCCATGGGCAGGCCAGCCAACCCACAACCTGGAATTTCGAGTCCCTCGCATAGCTGGGCTTGGCCAACATTATCACTGGCCCCCAGGTCCAGTCACCACACTGCTAAGGCCACTTGCTAGCAGCACACAGGCCCTGGGGGACGGAGCAACACCCAAACCCGCTTTCCAGCACACTGCTTGCTGTCAGAACTCAGGGCAGAGCCTAACAGCCCGGACACCATTAGCACAGCCCAAATTCCACACAGGGCCATTTTGAAATATTGGCCCTGTCACCTAATCCCTTCAATGTGGGCCCCACCACAGGCACTGGGGGCCTAGGATGTTCATATCCATGGCTGCATGACGATGGAGGCAGTGTGCACTTCTGGAACCAACCTCATTATTATTCCACTGGGACTTCTTTCACCACACAGGTCCCCTGCTGTTATTTCCACTGGGGGCTACCCACAACCTTCCTGCTTCCTCCTTATTGTCTGAGCAGCCTGGATATATGGGGTGATGAATTTCTGTTCCCATCCTCCCCTCCTCTTTTTCTGGACTGGATTGCAAGCCATTGGGCAGAACACACCCCACCCCTGCCTGGCCGGAATGGTGAGGGTGAGGGTTTTCTAACTATATGTGTCCTCTAGCTCCTAAACTCTTACCTATTAAACCCCCATGACTGGAACTTGGACTACCAGTGTCCACCTTCTCTTCAGTCAGCCATGGATTGAGCAGGACACTTACTACCTGTTCCCACCAGCTCGCTGTGTCTAAATGAACAAGGCAGTATCTTTTCATAGAGGCAGTGAGAGGGAAACCAACTAACGGCCTGATTTAGATATTGGTGGTAATGGTCCAGCCATCAATGTTTCAATGGAAAACTCATCTGCTGCCTTGGCAACCTGCCTGCCTTATTTAGATGTTGGTAGCCTGAGTCCCGCTAACTCCACCAAGAACCTCCAGACACCTTGACGGCGGCATTGGGAATAGGGGCTGATGGGCGGACTCCAGCTACCTTTACCACTGAGCAGATTTGGATGTGCTTTACAGCCAAGCCAACTGTGGCAGTCCGACCTCCATGCATGAGTTGGTGGATTGGAGTGGGAGTGGGATACAAACCTACCTTTTTCCCCCATTCCACTTCTATTTATGAGTGGACACAACTGGACATGACCTTCCAACGCTGCTGTCACTGGACCACAGAGAAAACTAGTCCTGCCCGTCACCAGGCTTAAAGGTAGGGAACCAGCATTGGCTGTGTATGTTGTGTGGCCACCACATATGAGCTCAGGACCACTGCAGTCACATACATGTCAGTCATTTTTTTGAATTATTGTGCCATGCATATGTTGGGAGCAAATTTGTGTGGGACATGGATAGGGACACACTGGTGCATGACACATATCACTCACATACACAAGTCATTTTGGTGTCAGTATTTATTGCCACATTGTCGACTATGTCCATATGTGCACACTGCAAGGGGACCTGTATCTTGTGATGTTTTGCTTGCAAGTGTGTGTATGTGAGTCAGTAAGTCTATGTGTGTGATTCAATTGGCTGGTTGAGGCAGAGGAAGTTGGAGTGGGTGATGTTGTGACTGTATGTGTGCCACTTGCATGTGGGTTCAATGTTGTGTTTGCTTGGATGTGTGTTATGTTTCTGTGTGTAACAGTCAGGTAAGTGTTTTTGATGTGTGGTGGTTGTTGTTGTGATGTGAGTAATTGTGCTTTTATGTGAGTTTGCTTGTGTAGCTGACTGTGTAGTTGTGTCAGTTGTTGTGGTTGCGTCTTTTGTGCTGTGTCATGGGTGTATGGCAGTCTGTGTTTTCAGCATGCACATGTTGAGTGGTGTTAGAATGGCAAGGGATTATTGACTATGGGGGTCATTACAACCCTGGCGGTCAGTGTTAAACCGGCGGTAAGACCGCCAACAGGCTGGCGGTCTTACTTTGGGGAATTATGACCATGGCAGTTACCGCCATGGTCATCCGCCGGTTTTCCGTTCCGCCCGCCAGGGCGGAGACGACCACTGGGCTGGAGACCTGGGTCTCCAGCCCGGCGGCCGTCACTATACCGCTGGTGGTATTTGGACCCGGCTTACCGCCGTGGATTTACAGCGGTTTGAACCGCCATGAAATCCACGGCGGTAAGCACTATCAGTGCCAGGGAATTCCTTCCCTGGCACTGATGGGGGTCTCCCCCACCACCCACCCCCACGGGACGTGATTCGCTGGGTGGCATTCTGTTGGCGTGGTGGTGGAGGTGGAGCAACCTCCACTTCCCCGCCTCCCGCCAGTATGGCTGTTGGCGGCTCACCATCGGAAAAAGGACGGAGAGCTGCCAACGGTCATAATAGGCCGAGCGGAAAACCACCACCACTGGCGGTCTTCCACACGGCGGTACCTCGGCGGTCTTCAAAAAAGACCGCCGAGGTTGTAATGACCCCCTATATGTGGTGTATTATGTAGTGTGTGGTGCAGGGGGAAACATTTGGCTGCAGGGCATCCCCCTCCCTCCTAACATTCATCAAGTTCCCCCACACCTTAGTGTGAGGATATGTGCTTCTCACGCTAAAGTTTGGGCCCCCTGCCTCTGACAGTTTGTTCGCACTCTGCAGAGGTAGCATTTCTAACCTTTCCCGTCACCACCCTCTTCTTTCCTCTCCTCTTTCCTCCTTTCTCCCTGCTCTCAGTTCACCCTCCAACGGGTGTACATGCACCCACACAGTCAGTTGACGGTGATCTCCCTGAATGTGAACAGCCTCACTCACTGCACAAAATACCAGAAGCTATTTAAAACACACGCTCCCTTTAAGCTGATGTTGCACTTTTGCAGGAGACACACAGACCCAAAGAGGAGGGCCAGTGACTCCACAGAGACTAATTAGGGCACGTATACCATGCCTGCAAGTCCCAACCCAGGGAGGCTCCTTCCACTAAGCTATATCATGAGGTCAGAGTTGCAATTATACTGGCCAAGCATCTACCAGCCATAACTCAATGGATCTTGTGTGACCCATGCTGACACTTTGTTTTTAGTAAGATCTCCATCCATGAACAGATGCTTTTGATTGGTTCTGTTTACACCCTTGTCAAATCCAATAAGGCCACTTACTCTGCTCTGTCCCAGCTCATCCCCCATCATGCGAAAACAAAGCTTCTCTTTGGAGGGGATTGGAATGTTATATTATGTCACAATATTTCATATAGTGCACTTGCACCAAACTGTTTCATGGTGCTGAAAGGTAAACCAAATAGAGACACCAAGTGGCAAGTATTAATTATTATAAGCTTGCTTCAAGAGTCAGATTTTCAGTGCTTTTCTGAATGATTGACTGAGATCTTATGTCATACGGAAATGCGTTCCATAAGTTAGGAGAAACCACTGAGAAACTAACTCCACCCGAACGCTACGGCTTGAAGCAGGGGACACATAACAAGCTCAGTTGGACAGAGCATAGAGGATGGTGGGAGATATACCTCTGAATTTGAGAGCAAATGAAAGAAGGACTAGTGCAGTGGAGAGATGTAAAGATAATGCAACAAACCTTGAAAGTTATTTTTTGCTCTATAGGTAGCCAATGGAGATTCTTCATCAGGGGGTAATATGGCAGAGTTTAGGTTGTTTGTAGATCAGGCAAGCCATCTGATTCTGCACTATCTGCAATCTCTTAATAAGGCCTTTTGAAATGCCAGCATATAATGGATGTGCATAGTCTAACCTAGACAAAACCAGAGCATTAAGAAGGCAGAGTATATGACTGAACCAATCTGAGGTTTCAGATAGGTCTGAGTCAATGTTAAACCCAAGGCTTTTTATCATGTCTTTTTTTGAGAAGGGGAATCTCCTTGCTGAGCATGCCAAAATGACTCAGTCCAATATTTAAGCCTATTTTTGGTTATAATGATCCCAGTTTTGTCCGTATTTAATTTCAACTGTTTACTATTCATCCACTCCCTGATGAACAATGATTGAAAATACTTCTTGGACTTGGGTGAATTGTCCAATTTGGAAAGCAATTGTGTATCTTCCCCATAGTTGTAAATTTTACAATTCAGTTTTTTTACTGAATGAACGAAAGGACGAATGTAGATGTTAAAGAGATGTGGTGATAAAGAAGAACCCTGAGGAACTCTGCAGGCTAGATGGACCTGAGAGGTCATGACGGGGTTAGACGGACTGTCTGAATAAAATGCAATCAAGCACTAGGCCCTGTAGTCTAGCGGCCCTGACACAGTCCACCAAGAGATTGTGGTCCGTTGTGTCAAAGGCTGCTGGTAAATCCAGTATCAGTAAGGCATGAGTATTGTCATGATCAGTTTCTCCTTACAAATCATCCTAAACTGACATGATGACTGCCTCAGTTGAGTGGACTAGGTGAAACCCAGCCTGAGAGGTGTCCAAAAAATGGGTTTCGTCTAAGAAGGAGCAGAAGCTGTGAGCCATGTTTGCTTCCAATAATTTAGCAATGTAAGGCAAGAGAGAAATAGGATGATAGTATTTAAATTAATGGGATCATCGCCTTGTTTGTTTGGAGTGGTACACTATTGCTGTTTTAAAAGCACTTGCCACTTTACCTAATTTTAGGGATTGAGATAAGAGAGACATCGCCGGGTCTGGAACTACAGAGAAGAATGTTTTTCAATATTTATGAGTACGGTGGTCATTTGGGGAGCCTGACTTTACTTTTGTCAATAAGATAAAGATAAAGATGCCGTCTTTATTAATTTCTGAAAATTAAAACGTAATTTCAGAATTCATATCATCTAAACTCACTTTTGCGTCAAAATGTTTAGCGCTGGCTTGTGTCATTCCAGAGTGCCAGCCGGGTGCCAAATTTATGGAACCCCGCAAGCCGGCGCAAAGGGTGGGCTAGTGTCTGGTTAAATGATGTTAGCCTGGTAGGGGTGGCGGTATGGGGGAAGGGGGTTTTGCACCAAAAAATGACGCTAGGCTGGTTAGAGGAAAAAGGGCCTTTAACCAACCTACAGTCATTTCCTGACGCAAAACCATCCATTCCACATGATTCTTATCTTATAAAAGACAGGAGTCATGCCCACCACCCCTATGGCCAGCACAGGGAACTAGCGTCCCCCGGCAAGGCCATTGCATCCAGTGCCATGTAGGAGGGGCCATGTCAGGGCCTCCAAAGGCACTTTAAAAAATCTTTAAGATAATTTCCTCTACTTAACCTACTTACCTGGGATGGGGCCTCCCCATCATCTGGTGTCCCTCTGGTGTGGGTAGGGGTGATCCTGAGGCTTGGGGTGGGCACCTGTGTGCTCTTTCCATGGTGTTTGACCATGGAAATGGGTCCACATATACCCTAACACCTGCCCTGATCCAGGCGGTAAATAATGGCGCTAAGCAGACTTAACTGCCTTCCCTCGAGCACCATTTTTGCATTGGAGGATAAATAAGGTGCTAGGGGCTTTGAGTCATTTTTTGGACAGGAACGCCTACCTTGCATCTCATTGACGCAAGGTAGTTTCACGCATCCAAAAAATGACTTTAACTCCAATATTTTTACACTAGATCTAGTGTGAAAATATAAATATGGAGTTATGTTTGTGCTGAATTTGCGTAAAAAAATGATGCTAATTCAAATCAAAGAAAGCATAAATATGCCCCTCAGTGTCAGTGGCTTCATCCGGTAAAATAGAGGCTTGTGACTGGCAGAAGGAACAATGTCAACATGTGACCAACATCTGGAAGGAAGGCAAGGCAACTGGGGTGAAGGGATTTGAGGGGGATAGGCCCCTGAGGAAGTCCTGGAAGCAATTTATGATCTGCCCTACAGTAAGACCCCAGGGCTGGACGGATACCCATTTGAGCATTATAAGGCCAAGAAGGCTATGCAGGCTCCCTTGCTATACAAGGCCTACTCAGAGGCATCCCTGCTCTACTCTGTTCTTTCTGAGGTAAATCTGGCATCCATCACTGTATTCTTCAAGCTGGGCAAGGACCTGCTCACCTGTTTCAGTTACCACCACATTTCCCTGATGAATGTAGACATGAAGGTCCTTACCATAGTAGTGGCCAACAGGCTTAAGCGGGTGATCCCCTCATTGGTACATAGAGATCAGGTTGGCTTTGTCCCACACCTCTGCAACTCATCTCAGACTTCAATCCATATCTTATAGTGAGTCCAGAAGGATGAAGATGCGAAGTTGGCGGTGTTGCTGTATCCTGAGAAGGCCCTTTGCAGGGTTTGGAGACTACACCACTGTCCTGTAGCGGTTATTACCTGTAATGGCTATGCCTCCACCCCTAATGCTATCTGTTGAGGTACTTGGCAAGGCTGAAATATGCATCCCACCTTTTATCCTGGCTTTAGAAACTCTGGCCTTTGCCATTCACATCTACCTGGACAAACACAACATCCCCATCCCCAGCAAAGTACATAAACTCATACTGTATGCGGACAATATCTTGGTTACTCTCTTCTACCCTACCGACACTCTGTGGGCTTTCATTTCTCTGATTTCCCATTTTTCTCCTGTCTCTGGGTACAAGATCAACTAAAGCAAGGGTGAGGCTTCTCACCCCTTCCACACTACCAATGGTCCTTGCAGGTTTGCCTTTTTAATGCCCTTCTTCCCCCCGATAATTAGGAATAAAAATCATGCCAGGTCTTCATCTCATGGTGGAACGTAACCTGGACATCCTCCTTACACACATGCAGTTAGACATTGCATGATGGCCCCAACTGGGTCTCTCTGTTTGGGGGGTAGTTCAAGTGCTTAAAATGAACGTGATGCCATGTCTGAACTATGTCTTCCTAATGCTCTCCCAATGCTTTCTCTCCTAACCGCCTTGGAAAAAGCCCTCAAAACCTTCATGTGGGGCAGCAGCAAACAATGGCTAAAGCAAGATAAGCTCTACGCAGCCATCTGCCGAACATTAAATATTACTGGTTGGCATCCCAGTTCACGTCACACTTTATTATGTTCTCCATAGTATCCTAGACACACCCAGATGGTTGCCCCTGGAATCTTATATCTTGGATTGATTTAGGAGTCTTCACCTGCTCCACATGGGGGCACCACCAAACTTACTATCACACACCCCGTTTTCACAACCATGCTACATGCCTTCACCTCACCATCTATGCTCAAGTCCCCTATGGTGCAACTCATCTGTGAGGGTTAGGGCTCGTAACCCTATTGGCCAGAGTTTTCTTCTTCGGGACTACACCAACTTCTAAACTTCATCAAGCATGGGGATTACAAAACAATTGTGGAAGCAAGAGAACAGTATGGTCTTCTATCATAAACAATTTTGTGACTGCCAGTACCTACAAAACTGTCTCCACTGGGCTCTGGGCCACCCAACCCCAGACTTGGCCTCCTCCCCTCAGGTGGACTGCCTGCAGAAATGGTGCATCTATAAGGGTGTCGTCTCAGGGCCGTACTGTGCCTTGGTTGACCGACTTTACTCTGTTCCTATAGCTTGCTCCCTCCCGCAATGATGGACAGCCAGATTGAGACTCTATTACTCCGACATTGATTGGGCGGACCTCTTGATGGATCATGACAACTATCTCCAAGAGGCACACCACTAGTTCAAATACTTCAAAAGTGCTCCATCAATGGCACTAGTCAACACTTTGACTTCACAGAGCCTCCCTGCTCCCATCTCCCACTCATTGGAGGTGTGACTCTCCAGCTGGAGACATAGTTTACCTTCTCTGCGACTGTCCTGCAGTGTCAGTCTACAGATCCTCCATTACTGACATTGTTAGGCAAACAGTTCCTCTCACCGCTGCACTGCAAGTCAAGACTGTTCTTCCGCACAATTGTATCCAATGCCCAGCTATCACACACCAGCAATCCTGCTGGATGGCTACTGCACAACCTACAGCTAAGATCTGCTTCCAGCGGCATGGCAGATGTTCAACTGCCTGCCCCCAAAGGATTGGTTGCACAAGGTGTTCCAGGTAGCCTTACATGAATGATTAATAGCCCATCATATTGAGCACTATGGCAGGTTCCTGGAACTTAATTTCCAATCCCTGATGTATATCTCTCTTCCGCCTCCCACTGTGGGTGTGGCCTCTTACCATGCTTGCTCAACCTGCTACTTTCCAATTCAGTCTTTGAATTCCCCCAAACCCCATCCTGGCCTCTTCCTGGATTAGACCGTGGGTCCTCTCCTGAACTAATATACCTGTATTGCCCACCTGTTACTCCCCCATCCCTTGTTCAGGGCAATGGGTTGCCCGTCCCTACCCTCTTTACTGTTCACTAGAGGTATCTTGCCTACCTTTCCAATTGTTTGGTTCCCCTCAGCCCTCCCCACTAAGAAATGCCCCCCAGCCTTCTCTCTCTCACTTACCTTTTCCTCCAGCACTCTCTCTCTAGTGCAGACACCCTGTGGACCACGATTGAAGTCCTGGTTCTCCCTGTCCTGCCTTTCTCTCACCTGTCGCCTCCTTCCCCTATGTTCCCCTTTCTCCCTCCATCCAGTCCCCTGATTTCTCCCTCACAACTGGGCACAATGGGTTCTGCAAGCCACCCCAACTGCCCACTACTTCAGTTTCAGACCCCAGGGAGGTGAGAATTAGGTACAGAGCAGGAGTGGCGCTTTGAGGAGAGTGTGACTACAAGCACACACCCCTCCCAGAGGAGCTATGATATGAGAATCCAAATACTACTGAGTATCAATGACGGACACCATAAATGATAGGTATCATCTTATGACATCACATTAGTAAAGGGAATTGCATCATATCACGGAGCATGTATTATTTATGCTTTCATTAGAGGTAGTCAAACAAGGAGTGGCACCAGGGAGTCCACCCAATGATGAAGCATGCCACTATGGGGTAACCCTGGTGGGTGAGGGTGTTTTCTAACAGGAAAATTATTTTTCCTGTCCATCCTGTGGTAGTTCTCTTAGCTGGGCCTCTTTTGTAATGTTAAATAGGCTACAAGGACGACAGACCCAGCCCCACAACCTTCTTCTCCCTCTTTGTTTTTGTAGGTCTTGCAGGCCAGGCACAATTTCTAATTCTTTGTTGTATGCCCTTCTCAGTGGTTTCCACTCCCTTGTTCTTGGGTGGGTTGTATTTTGGTTCTACTTATGCAGTTTGAGATGGAGGTAAACCATGGTTATACTCTGTACCATTTCTGTTTCTTTTAAGAAAACCAGTTTCAACCCAAAAATTAAAAAGAAATTAAAAAATTAATCTTTACTTAGGTCATCAAGCAATGGTCACTGGTAACTGTGATTTATTCCACGATGCCCCCTCCCCCCACCCACCTTCACTCCCTAGTACCCTTGGTAAATGAGAAAATCGGCTACCTAAACTCTTCCGATGACTATGAGGTTTTGTCAGTCCCAAACTGGGTGCATATCATTTGCTTTCAATGTCTTAACCTGGGAAGGGCTGCCATTTACTTTGAAATGCACATTCTGAAAATGTTCTATAAATAATTGAAAACACAATTATTTCGAGTGTTAGGATATTTGCTACCAGTAGGATTATTGCAAGTGCCATACAACTGTATTGGGCAGGACCATGCTATCTAAGTTAGAAACAGTAAATCAGTCAACATGTCAACGTCTTTTATGCTCTTCTTAGAACCATAGAAATTGCTGCTTTTAATTACGTCCCCTGTCCCTGCTGCAGGCACAGATACGTGTTTGTGTGTGTCTACGCATGAAAGGCACCGTCAGTGATGAGAGGTGTCTTGTTGAACATTATACAGACTTGTGCGGCGAATACGGGTACTCACTATGGACAAAAACAGTGGTTTGGCTACTGAGAAGCAGTCATTAAGAGTATTGTCCTAATTGTACATCTGTTTTTGTTGAAAGAACGTTGGCCTAAATGCACAATTAAAATTGATTGATAAAGGGCAGGGGAAGAAGCTGTACACATACTCCTCACGGGTTTTTGAATCCCAGAAAATGTCTGTGTATTGTGTGATGAAGTCTTAAGTATAAGTAGACATAAGCATTTGTCCACAA
This sequence comes from Pleurodeles waltl, assembly GCF_031143425.1. Taxonomy (NCBI): domain Eukaryota; kingdom Metazoa; phylum Chordata; class Amphibia; order Caudata; family Salamandridae; genus Pleurodeles; species Pleurodeles waltl. The sequence continues at coordinate 450,182,023 of NC_090444.1, forward strand.
TATAAAGATTTATGATTTTGTTTAATTGGCTAATGAGCCTCTCCGACGAGCAGGATGGATGGCTTAACAAGAACAAATAAACAGTGGTTAAAATGAGGGACATATGGCGTTGTATGTCACAGCATCAACCATAATGATTTTTATCTGCAACAATATTAAGTCCTCAATATTGACTAACACTATATAATCAAGGTAAGCGCATAGAGGTAGGTACAGACGTACTATTGTTAACTCCACGTCAACGTTCCAAGACGATATAGCAGTAGATATTGTTTTTGCAAATCTCTGTTTCGGCTATGATATTGTAACCCCAACCGTATAAGGCTGTTCTAAAAGCTTATTGAACACAATAGAAAAAAGCTGCGACTAGGTACACTAATGGAAACTGCTGCAGTAGTTTACCAGGATGACTTCTACTGCTGTGCAAAACATTCATCCTTTCAAATGTTAGGAATAGAATATACCCTGTTTAACTGCATATGTTTAAGTACAAAAAGACATCTGACAGGTACATATCACGTTCATGAGACCAGGGGTATTCTGGAGGGGGTCACCGTTATCTCAGACACGCCCATTCTGCTGACCATGGTGTCTCTTGTGTGATACCTAGTGCTCTTTTGCTAGAGACAGAGGACAACACCTCCTTTAATGACCAGAGCCCTTTCAAACCAGCTAATGAATGAGTCAGTGAAATCTGCACTCATATTCAATTGTGGCATCTGTTTAATTTTTTTAACATATGTTTATATTTGTAGATAATGCAGATCATTTTACGCCATGTGCAAACTGCAACAGTAGTTCACAGAATTGAATGTGTTTCTGTGGTATGTATGCAAAGGGAACCTTGCAGGTTTTCAAGTGAGGACTGCATTGTATACACAGTGGCATAACAAAGGTCCCCACAGCTCCTGGGGTGCGGGTGGGTCCTTGAGCTCCAGGTGGCCCCCTCATGAAAGCCTGGCCTGAGTGAGTCCGGTTTCATTATGCCACTGTGTATACAGTGAGGTGATGTGCACATGGGCTTGAAGTGACATATTACATGCTTTGTATAACCTTAGGCCTTAACATTCTCAATTGTGCTTCCAAATGCTAGTTATAAGTGTAGGGATGTGCTTAAATGTCTTCCTGCTTGATGTCCCTCATAAAGGGATTTTTCGACAAGCACTAGAGGTGCTTTTTGTGTTGAGCCAAGTATGCACCACCTCTTTGAAAGATAAAGGCTCTCATTAAAACATTGGTTTATTGACCGCATACCGCCATGGCGACGGCAGCCAACATACCGTCGCCGGGGCTACCAGCCGCCCATCCGCATTATGACCGTAGATGGAATAACACCAGAAGGCTGGTGGAATACCGTTGACGGTCATGGTGGCGGACGGCGGTAAGGTGGCGCTGCTGTCAGCAGCAGCGCAACACCAGCAAAACACTGCCGACTGTATCATGAGCAATGATACGGCCTGGCGGTGTTTTGCCTGTGGACGCTGCTGCTGGCAGCAGCGCCACGTCCTGTCTCCTGCCGAAGGACCCATGCAAGCAGGTAAGTCAGGTTCTCTGACAGGAGAAGGGGATGGGGGTGTTGTGTGTGTGAGGCGGTGTCCATGCATGCGGGTGTGAATTGTGTTGAATGAGTGCGTGAATGACTGAATGTGAGTGTAGGTGTATGTTCTGTGTTGTGAATGCGTGTGTACGACAATGTATGTTGGTGTGTGTTGCGGTGTGTGGGTATGTATGTGTGCATTCATGGGTGGATGTGGGTTTGCGTGTGTGTATGAGTGTGTATGTATGCGCGTGTGGGTGTGTAAATGTGCGGTGGGCAGGAGAGGGAGGGGGATGGTAGGGGAGGACTCTGGGGTAGGGGGTGGGTGGGGACTCCTATCAATGCCAGTGAAGGAGTTTCCTGGCACTGATAGGGCCTACTGCAATGGTTTTCCTGGCAGTACGCTTGCCACGAAAACCATGGCGGTAGGCAGGTTCATAATCCCAAGGCCGGTATTGTGACGCCCGCCTGGCTGTAGACAGAAGTCTCCAGCCCAGCGGCCGTTACCACTCGGGCGGTCGGTGTGTTAAAGTGGCTGTCTGTTTGAGCGGTTTCCGCCATGGTCATAATTCCTTTTTTTTTTACCGCCGGCCTGTTGGTGATATTACCGCCGCTTTATCACCAACCGCCAGGGTTGTAATGAGAGCCAAATTGTCTCTAGTAAGAATGCTGATAGCAGCATTCCTTCAGAGCTGAATTTGAAACTGTAATTGGGGGTCTCACAATCAATGGTTTGTTGTTTCCATCTATATGTTTATATCCACAGATTGCATGCTATCTCAAAAAGCCTCCACCTGTCAATATCTAGACCCTGAATAAAAAACTAACCTTGACCTAAAAGCCTTTCAATTTTTCCTCCTTTATTTCTTTGGGATAACTGTCTCCATCCCTTCCACTTTTACACGCCTCCTGAGTATATATACTACTCTAAGTCTGCCTTTTTGTCTCTTTATTTGAAACCGTGTTCATGCAACTAAACAATATATCTATTCAAATTCATTACTTTAGCTTTCTGCCTCAAAACCCCCACTGTTAATCACACCTAACTCATGGAAAGAAACTGGAGTAAATACATTGATTGGTTTCCTTTAGAGAACAAGATTAATCACAATCACTAATAAACAATGAATCTCGGTTCCAACGTAGTATGCTTCTCGCTGTTAAGCACTTCACTGCCTCATCAAGACTAGTAAGCTCTTTACATATTCTATTTCTATTCAATTCAATTCTATGAAGAAAATCAAGCTTGAAAATGCACTTTTGTCCTCACTGTCCCCAAATTGTGTGGTACTGTGCAAGTGGTGGAGCAACAGTAGAACTTGACCTTCTTTCTCATCCCTCAATGCTTTTCCAGTGCTTATGTGGCAATGCTAGTGTGCTGCCTTATATTGATATCTAAGAAAATGGATTATTATTTGGGGTAGATGTAAGTCCACCATAAGTAATAAGGCCACAACCTTGTTAAGATGAAGCATGGTTTAAATAATTTAAAACTGGGCCCAACCCCCTGGTAGCTATGGCACATAACAGACACGTTTAACTAAGGAGAATGTGTAAATTCATTAGCAGTAACAAAACAGTGGAAACAGCTTAACAGAACACAATACAAACCCTAGAACCAAGTTAGCAAAATAGAGAAATATTGACTAAGTAACATGACACGAAAACAACAAAAGTCATTTAAGGGGATCTGGAGATATGACTTTTTAAAGATTAAAAAAGTAAAGCACCAATCAGTAGTTGCTGTTTGTGGAATTATTTCAGACCAACCGTAATGGAGTGCAGGTCAGCTACACCAAGCTGGTTCATCTTGGTCAAATCATTTTCTCAGTCTCTAAAATGGAACCAGAATCTTGCATTAGGGCAAAGTTGCAGGCTCTGTCCGCCAAATCCCTCTTAAAACCAGACAGCTGCTGGACGAGGTCCTTTTCTAGGTATTGGTTTTGGCAGGAAAAGCTCCAAGTGGAAGAAATTCAGATGTCATGGTCAACAAAATATGTGCATCAGGTGAATGCTTTAAGTGCCTTTCCCAAGGCCAGATTTCAACCTTTGGACTTACTCCTCCAGCGTGGCAAGACTAAAGCTGTATCCAACAAATTCCTTTGACACCGGACATCTTTGCCATGAGGTCCTGCTGATGCTTCGGAGGTCTTCGAAGACCAAAAATGTTCTACGGCCAACTTATTAGAGTTTCTGAACCAGCTCCTCTTGTTCACACTAAAGCTTCCAGTACCTGAGTGCTACAGCACCTAGGGGCCAGTATTCACTCCAGCTGAGGCCACCTGCAGTGTCCATTTTAGGTACAGTTGCTAATGGCCACCTGCATACATCAGAAATACGGCATCTTGGAACTTGTTGTGTCCCTGTAGCCACACAGGAGATTGACCAACTGATCCTTGGAGTCCACTTCTTAGTTCTGTGCAAGTGGGAACAGGTCCAACCCTTCAGATCTCTAACCAGGTCTCAGCAGCAAGTCCAGTCCTCTTCTGTTATTGTGCAAGTAGAGAGAGTATTCCGATAAGCTGGGTGGGAGGTTCCAGCTTTACAGGTTTCACTAGCCAGCGGGTGGGAGTGACTTTGTACAGTCCATAACCAATTAGAAAAGAAAGTTGTCAAGGGCAACCCTTCCCATTTATGGAGCACATCTTGTTTACATTACTGCAAACTAGCTCACAATTCACTATTCTGAGGCAAATCCAACATGGCAGAATATTTTTTCCCCAGAAAGGAGCTTATGTGCTAGCCGTGGATCTGTTTAGGAAGATTAGAAGTCCTCTCTTCCAAGGCCACACCAAAATGGTTCTGGAAGTGGCACCCTTTCCCAGTGTGCTAGTGCCAAACTGGCTACACAGGCCAACGGAACAAAAGGCTTGTTTTCTTCGGTTCTCACTTTACTCTTAACAGCAAATAGGCATCACCCTAGTTCCTTTCATGGTAATGAAGTTCCTGAATCCTTTAAAGCTGCTCCTGCTGAGCTGCTGTCTGTTGCACACCTCACAGCCAGGTCTTCTTGTGAAAAGGAATAAGACATTATTTCTGCTGCATTTTTCATAGCTCATTAAGAGCCATGGCCATCTGCCAGCAGGCTAATGCTAATTAGCCACTGGAGACTCAATCAAATAAAGCATAACATTTTAAAGTCAGTTTTCTTAAATATTTTTTTTAAATATAACTTCATCAATGAATTGGATTTTTAATATACATTAAAATATTGATTTAATCACCTCAGCAGTTTATCCTAATTCAAAGTTTGCAGTCTTATGGTTTTATTCTGCACTTTAGTTGTTCTCATAGGATATCTAAGGTGCTTCAGAGTGAAAATAGCTCTTGGAGGGTAGTCACTGTAGCTGTCAATATGAAATCCATGAACGTACCACTTTTAAATAGTAAGGACCATACCTTGTGGGTTACAAGGTGTGCCCAGCGGTGTCTTGATTTATATTTCAAAGTAGGGTTTCTTCCTGTAAAAAATGGCTATTCGACAGGGTTGGATGTAAGTTTAGACATTGCAAAAGTCAGGCTATACAGGTAGGTCTGAAGCAATGATTCCTTGGATGGTACAACATGTCTGCAGTTCACAGGTCACATTTGACTTTTACATGCCATTGGTGTATTGACCTGCACCTTATACTATGGCTGTACATGGAAATTAAATATGCCAATTAGGAGTTAGCCAATTTCACCACATTGAAAGGTCAGAGTGCATACACTGGGTACTGGACAGCAGTGTCCCAGTGTGCAAAAGTAAAAAAAAAAACGGCGGCATCCCTCCAATAAATGGGGAATATCTTGCATAAAGAAGCACTTTCTCACATGTTACAACTGATTCAGTCTGTCACTTAATCAGACTGGCAGGCATAAATGCACTACATGATAGTAAGAGTGAAAACATGTAATCAAAAGCCCAATAGAATAAATTGTGTCAAACTAGGTTTACATTTAATGTAACAACTACCTTTTAACTGCACACGGATAGAAAATACATTCTCGGAGATTTGGCATATTTCACTGTCAAGATATTTTGACAATTTCATCAGGATGTTATCACTCTGCAGTCATCCCAGTATTATGGTCTGATGTGTGTATCCGGTGAAGGGACTAATCATTGATCCATACGAGTCACCGGCACACTAAAGTTATTCTCTACTATGTAATTGTTACATTCCCACCACAATGTTAAAACACATGCCACATATAATACATAGTGATGCTCTTAAAGGTATTTTGTAGATAATCAAAGTTACCTTCTCTTTTTATATTTCTCTTAGAAACCTGACACTTCACTAGCCTGGCAATGAAATATGTGACCTAATGATGAAATATCCAGAAAGTGGCAGAACGTGATGTAGAGAACTAGTGGGCACTATGTTCGAGCTTGGGTACTACACACTGCACAACGTAGGGAATTGCTGCATCATCTCACTGGTAAAAACAAGGCCTAATGCAATCCCAGTGTTTGGGAGCTTTCCCCTGTACATGGAAGGTCAGGTATACATAGGTACCATAGAGTAAAATTGGTGGCTCACCTGCTAGAGTGAAGAGCTCCCTACTACAGCAGCTGACACAAGAATACAGTGTGGAAGCCATATGGCGGATCTCTTTTCTAGTCTGGTAGTTACAGTGCAACACACACCTAAGCTATGAATAATGAAGGGTACTTATGTATACTAGAAGAGCACATTGGGATAGAGTGTATGACAAGATCCCCCGATACTGTTTACAATTAATTGACACAATAGCCTACTAACATGAGAGAATATCAGATTAATGTAATAGCACATTCCATGCTATGACATCTTCAATCCTGTTTTATTAGTCTTATGGAGAAAAAAATAACTTTGTGCTCTTCTTTCTATGAATGACATTTGACATCTCTTGGGTATCACTTGCAGTGGTTACTTATTCAAACACAATCCAAATAAAATGGTCTGAGTATTTTGCTTGCTTTTGAAGTGCATGAACAATTTAACAGTAAGTCTTCTTTGACGGATAGTGATTCAGCCTGCCTACCTCTAATTTAAGGTCGTTACCTGTGGAGGTGTTATTTCATAATATTGAGAAAATATCTTCAATTTACATTGCTGCAAACAATTAGAGATATTTTTGTGAGATCTTCAGTACAATGTATACATGCTCTTCAAATACATTTGTGAAAGCTGTTCAGATATACCAGTTGTAACCGTAGAGAAAAAAAGGTTGAGTGCATGGAATTGACTTGGTATTTCAGAAAAATAAGTCCTCCTATTTCATAGTGCTATTTGGTAACTTTAGGTAATAAACAACAGAAATCTGAGGAAGCAGCAGAAGACCACAAAACACTTGTTGGCTCATTTTGTTCGAACTGCACCTTTTCTTCAATCATCTCTTTTTGCAGCCTTTATATTCTGGCACAGATGATTTATTCCAGTTTGGAAAAAAAATGGCTTGACCATAAGAACAACAAATTAACAGTATCAACCACAGAATTTTATATGTTAAACTTAAAATGAATTTGGAAGTTAATATATGATAGGGAAACGATGTACATTTTATGATATCTGTTAGAAATGGGGTCTCTAGTTGACAGAGGTATACACCTTTGTCCAAGTAGGGACCACAATCCTAGTCAGGGCCAGACACAACACAACCCAAATTATCCTGTCCCCACCCTCTGGAAGCTTGGCACTGAGCAGTCAGGCTTAACTTAGAAGGCAATGTGTAAAGTATTTGTGCAATAAATGATACAGTAAAACAGTGAAAACACCACCAAAATACACTACACAGGTTTAGAAAAATAGATATTTATCTGAATAAAATAATGTAAACAGGACAAAGATCCAATAAGCACAAGTTGAAATATAAATTTTAAAAAGTTTAAAAGAGGCTCAATCCTTAGAAATAAACAGTTGTCTCTTCGTTACACATAGTACCTGGTATGCGTCAAATATAATGACGTACAGCGACTGCAGAGGAAATGCGTGGAAAAATAAGGTGTTGTATCAGACTTTCGGATGTGGCACAGAGGATGCACCATTTCTTTCCACGCTGCAAGGGTTTGCATTGTTTTTCGGCATGCAGTCTTGATTCCTCACTGCAATGCGGGGATATTTTGATGCCCATGGACGATGCATTGAAAGTCCTTGACGCGCTGGAAGAAGGAACAGGTGCTGTATCGATCCAATAGGCGATGCATTAAATTTTCTGTCACAAGGTAGGTGCTGCATCTAATTTCCAGGCAGGAAATCAAGACTGCGTTGTTCCGGTCAGCTGTGCGGTGATTTGTGCAGGCGTTGCGTCGATTTTTCGATGCACAAGTAATTTCTTGAAAAGGTGAAGTCTTTGTTGGCCCTGAGACTTTGGAAACTGGAGGCAAGCTCAATCCAAGCCCTTGGAGTGCACTTTTGAGGAAGGCAAAGTCCTCCCAGCAAAGTCAGAGGCCAACAGGGCAGCAGAACAACAGCAGGGCAGCAGTCCTTCTCAGCAAAGCAGCCCAGATGAGTCCTTTGGGAAGCTAGGCTGCTCCTCTGATAGGGTGCAGCTGTAGGTCCAGAAGTGTCTGAGTTGGTGGGGGTCAGAGCCCCAGTTTATATACCCAAAAATGCCTTTGAAGTGAGGGAGATTTCAAAGAGTGATTTTGAAGTGCACAAGTTTCCCTTTCAGCCCAGTCCTGTCTGTAGGGTCCCACTGGGGGTTATCAGTCCATTGTGTGAGGGCAGGCCACTGCCCTTTGAAATGTGTCAGGCCCTCCACCCTTCCAGCCCAGAAAGACCCATTCAGTATGCAGATAAATGTAAATGTGACTAAGTGTCCTGTGTTTGTGGTTGTCTTGGTGAAATGTACAAGGGAGCTGTCAACCAGCACAGACCAGATGTTGATTGGAGACATCCTGTAGGGCATAGATGGTTTTAAGTGCAGAGAAATGCTCACTTTCTAAAAGTGGCATTTCTAAAATAGCAATATAAAATCCAACCTCACCAATAAGCAGGATTTTCTATTATCATTCTGGCCATACTAAATATACCTGATTACCCCTTTCAGATCAGAATCTACCAATCAAAGAGTATGTGAGGGCACTCCTAATGCTACTCTATTAATGGTTTTTCCCTACCAGGACATACAAAACACATATGTACATGCCCCTGCCTTTTACCTACATAGCACCTTGCCCTATGTTACATAGGGCCTACCTTAGGGGTGACTTATATGTAGAAAAAGGGGAGTTTAATGCTTGGCAAATAGTTCTAAATGCCAAGTTGAAGTGGCAGTGAAACTGCACACACAGGCCTTGCAATGGCAGGCCTGAGACATGGTTAAAGGGCTACTTATGTGATTGCCACAATCAGTGCTCCAGGTCCCCTAGTAGAATTACATTTACAGGCCCTAAGCACATGTATTGGACTTTAAATCTGAGCCTATGTTACCATGTTTTTTTATGGAGAAAGCACATGCACTTTTGCACTGATTAGCAGTGGTAAAGTGTCCAGAGTTCTAAAGCCAGCAAAAATGATGTCAGAAAAAGAAGAGGACGAAGGCCAAAAGTTTGGGGTGACCCTTCAGAGAGGCCATTTTCCAACAATATCTTTTTAACATGTGTATTGAGTTTTTTTTATTAAGAAATAAACACATTTTAATGCAGTTTTACTTTATGTCACAATAATTTGATTTGAAGTGCGCTTCCTCTAATAGTTTATTGTGCAATGTGTATTAGTTGGGTTGGTGGGACGCAATCTGGCCATAACCTTCTTATGCCACGTGAATGTAAACTGCGCCTTCTGATTGGTGAAGGGTGTCCTCAGTGCCTCTTTAGATAAAAAGAACATGCACCCGATTTTGTTCTTGTCTCTAATGGGGTTAGATTTTGCGCAGATCCCAGTTTGCTAGGTCAACGGAGGCGATGTCCTCGGCTTTGCAGACACAGCACATCCACCATAACTAGGCAGCACTATCTGTCTTCTGGTTAGATCTAGGTCCTGAGTGCTTCTAAAAAGGCAGGGGACAATGAAGGCACAAATTAAAACCGAGTGGCACCATGTGTGTTCTGTCCTACATAGCAGTCATTGTTTGTGTTACTGTCGCGAACGCTGGTTTTAGACAGGCGACGCAGTGATGGCTGCCACAGGGCATTGCGACTACTAGTAGACAGTCAAGGGTTTCCAGCTGAGTTAGCTGAGTCTCTCATGACAGAAACTCAGTGGTTCCCAGGGCTCTGAAGGATGTGGAGGAATCACGAGTTGGGGGGAGCAAAGACAATTTATAGTGGAATTCTCACCCAGACAAATTGTAATCCGGATGCGTAATTATTTCAAATCATTCTTATTTCTGACCTCAAGTTAGGCTGGGTCGTGCGGTTGCTACTCTAAACAAATACTCTACCCCTTGTTTTTGAGTACTGACATTTCTGATAGGGCAATGTAACAGTGCGTAGCTTAGAGCACTTTTTTCTACGTTTGCAGGATGTTTTTCTTTAATGGCCACGTGAACCAGAAAGATAGGTACTTATGAAGTGTTTTTCCACAGCAGTATGATCTTAAAGCGCGCTATGATCCAGTTTGGCTTGAAAGTGCTCAGTAGATGCCAATTCGTGTTATTATTGCCTCATTATCATTAAATTGCAAAGAAAATAGACAGGCAGTTCAATCTACATCAACTGGCATCTGCAGCACGATAATTTCCTCCTTTTGTTTAGGTAATTAGCTGTGAATATTTATACTTTGCATTATTGACCTCTCCTCCACACCCATGGGTATCAGTGTACCGTGTGGCTCCAGGGGAAGCAGCCGGTCCTTATTAGCCAGAATAAGGAACACCAATCGTGCCTGACTCATGCCACTGCGAGGCCTAACACAGCACGACTGCAAGTTTTTTTTTCCGCAGTGTTGTAGGCTACTTAGAAACGGGTTTACCCTCGGGAGAATATTGCTTCACCCGAGAATTAGTGGTACTTTGAAAGGGTTTGTCATCTGAAAACACCCTGACAACAGATTTCTGTTTATTGACTGGCTTGCATCCAAGTGCTTTCTGGAGCTCTGCCCGGGGAAGTGTCGGGTTACGGAACTACAGCGTGCTTTTTCGTGAACACCTGCACACGTCCTCTGTACCAGGTAGCTGTGCAGATGGGTGCTCACAGCCATTTCTTCTCAGGACAGCTGAGTTAACAAGTAAACGTTCATCTTCGATATTTTATCACGTTGTTGCAGTGAACAGTTCGAGGTTGATTACCCTAACTCCCACTGTAGACACCTTCCTGGTAAGCGGACCAGAGATATTTCAGTGCTTTTCTGCAATAAACTAACTTCAGGGTTTTCAGATGGCACCCGGTTAAATTTGCCTTAGAAAAATGGCCCGAGTAAGAGGATGACGATTACTTAGACACAATTATGAGAAATTGTGTGGTAATGAGGACGAAACTATGATGCAGGTTTAACTAAATATTACAAAAAGAAAATGCAGATTATGAGACATCTGGCACATACTGGACCAGTATTATTTGTCTTGTTAACGCGCATATATTCCGCCTAGGCATATTTTTCACTTTTTCAGTAATATTGCAATAGCTTAACACATCAATCAGGACTTAAATGATCTCCAGGCAGCCTTTAAAAATGTTTTGCCTGCCGCTGCACTATGAGAGGGCTTGTTGTAATAACTTGTGATCCATTTCTACCATAAACACTTCTTTTGGTTGAAATAAACACATTATACAGCAAATGGTGGATTGCATGACAAGCACAGTAAACCCATGATGACGGAGAAAATAATGTGACCACAAAATGGCACACTTCCAATGTACCTGAGTTTGACCCTACGAAAACAGCGCTGATGTAATTTCCTCCATTAGTGCTATTTTAATAAGAGGGTTCTGTTATGGAGGAATTACTATTGTGACAATTCCTCTGGCAGAGAATTCTCCGGTGGAAATTACACTTATTGAGGAAATTGAGTTATTACTGCTTTTCCAAAGTTCATATGCTGCCACTAAATCAGACCTAATGTCATTTCACCGCATGCTCACCTCTTTACTGACATAGACTAATGCATACCGAGAATGGTAAACTCTTCTAAAATTACATACACCTAGTTATGCGTTTTACTGCAAAGAAAAAAAACAATAGAGAGTGAAAAAATACAATCGCTTGAAGTAGTCACTAAAATATGGACATTTGAGCGAGATGAGATTTCAGAAACTGGCAAAGGTGTTCAAAACAGATTCGTGGGTAAATCTCACAGTTTGGTATGACATTTGCATAGCTCTCGACTTGCCTGATGTCACGGGCGAAACTTTCGCCTAATTTGTTTTTTGCAGGCGGAGTAACTAAGCATGACGGGACCTTTTGACTTACACTTATAATGTCACCTTTTTCAATACATGCCTCAGCATGCATAGTGCTTCTTGTTCAAAAACCAGGATTTGCTGTAAATCATGATCACGATTTAAGGCATGTTCCTGCTGGATGGCATTCTCTGTATCTGGTATTCCCTCATACATTCACTTCTGAGGGTCCTTCTCCAGTGATAGCTTGATGTATAATGATTTGAAGTGGGAAATTAGACCACATAGTGGGTAAATATCAGTAAATATACAAGTCATTGGTCCCAGACTGCATGTCTTTCCATTAGATACTCTCTACACCCCCTGCGCCACCCCCGGAATGGCCTATAGGGCAATCACACAGTGCCCGATGGGCTGGTCTAACAGGTCAGCATGTGGGGCTTTTTTGGTTTGTTTGTGGATCTGTTTTATGGTCTATTCAACTGGCTTTTCCTGTTGACTTCCCTGAAATTAAAAGAAACGTTGCCTGCAGTAAGTTCAGATCCATGCAGTTTTCCAGTCCTAGCAAAACACACAACGAGTCTTTAGAACAGGGGAGTAATTTGGTCAGTTAGATTGGGGTGGGGTGGGGTGGGGTTGATGTTGGCTTTAGATTTCCCAACAATTACTCTGGCACATAGTGTTAAAATACATTAAACAAAGAGCAAGGCACATGACTGGAGCTTAAGGGGCAGTGGAAAGGGAGAGGAATGCAGATTGGTAGTGGTAGTAAGCGAGAGAAAGCACATTATTTAGTGAAATAACTAACATTTTTTAAATCTTTCCAAACAGAGAGAGGAAGAGAGTGTATGCCTTTTTGTCTGTGTATTAAAATTCCTGGTGAAATCCGACAGACACCACACTATACCCAAGTGAAAGCACCTGTACCCAATTATTTATCACAAAATAGATTTATTAGGAGGGGTGCAGCACACCACACATCCTCCCAAAGCTACGCCCCTGCTTTGGAAGTTCAAAGCTGCCTCAATATACAAACATGGGGCACTTTTTACTGTGAATTAATGCTCAGATTCCATTTTTTCAGTGCTTGAAGTGGGAGGGAGCTGTGTTCCTGCTCCAAGACTCTGTTTAGCTCGGCACTGAAGACTACCTTTGCAGGCAGTTGAAGGTAAGTAAAACAATCTTAAATGTGTGCATGTACATGTGTATGAGGTAGCATGTGTATGTGTGAGTTTGTAAGCATGTATGTATGTGAGTGAAAGTGAGTGAGAGCGCCTGACAGGTTTAAGTGAGAATAAATGAGAGTGAATGACAATGTCACTGTGAGTGAGAATGAGTAAGTCAAACAAAATAAGTGAGACTAAGTAAGAATGTGAGTGAGTGAGAGTAAGAGTGAGTTCAAGAGAGTAGCTGAGTGAGTAAGAATGCATTAATGTAATTAAGGGTGAGAGAATGTGAGAATGCATGAGTATGAGGTGAGAATGTGGGTCAGTGAGTAAATGTAAGTGAGTATAATGAGTAAACATGTGTTTGAGAGAGAGAGAGTGTGTGCATGTGTGTGTCTGACTAAAAATGGGTGAGAGGGAGTGATGAGGAGTGAGTGAGAATAAGTGAGAGATGGTGTGTATGTTAGTGAGAATAACTGAGAGAGCATAAGGAAGATTGAGTGAGAATGGAAGAGTGAGATTGCACAAGTAAGTGTGAGGCAATGTGAGCATGTGAAGGAGTAACACGGAGGAAGTGTGAGGAAGAATGAGTGTGTGAGTGTGAGTAAGAATATGTGTGAATGAGTGAAAGTAACTGTGCATAAGAGAGTGAGTATGTGTGTGTTATGCTTGTGAGTGTTTGCTGGATCAAGTACAGTGGAGATAATTATTGGCATAACAAGACATCCATGTCAAAATGTGAGCATTCTGGCGTTAACTTTTGGGATAGTGTGTACCTGTGGCAAACTGTTGGCATTGGCACACTAGAACTAATTCTTGGAGTATGGGACATCGTTTGGAAAACGCAGGTGCTGGCATAATAGATGTACTTATTGGCATAAGGGGTAATTACTCTGGGTCACATTCCAGACCACCATTTTTATACTACATTTGCTACTACAGAGACCAACTTAAGGGTTTCTTCTGTTTCTGTTCCCAATCGTGCTGCACCTGTTCAAGATGCATGTTACTGATAAAGCCCAACACAGCCGAAACCTGTCTGGTGTTACTGATGTGTATAGTGTATTTGGCAAACCGTTTGGACTAGTTTTTTCCCTTCTGAAGTTGACCAAGGCTGATTTGCATATGGGTAGTCCCACTCTTTAGTGGCACAGAGAACAAAAAAGATGAACTGTGATATTGCCTAGAGTAATTAAAGGTTTCTGAGAATAATTCAAGCATTTCATTAATCACTCTTTGCAATTTTACAGTTATGCACCTTGCATGGTGGCTGGATGGGTACTTATTCAAAAACTCAGTTTAAAAACTTGTACAGAATTCTTTTTGCACAGATTTTTGCTGACACAGAAAAACAATAATAAGCAACAAAAGAGTGTTTTACTTACATCGCCCTTAAAAAACATCAAAATAAAAACAAAACTATTAAGGTAATCCAAGACACTTATGCTGTGAAAATACTGCATATGGCCCTACGAGGTGCAGTTGATCACTAGCTTTAGAAAGTAATCTCTGAAAATCATCCACAAGAATCCCATTGGCCTGTTCGCTGATCACCTCATTTGGAAATTGGTTTATTCATTCATCCATTATTATATTTGTCTGTTTTAATAAATATATACAGCTTTAAAATCGCTATTTCCCTGAAAACCAATAACAGTACCAAACAATGACCACACAACTTATTGCGCATTTATTTGTGGATTTCAATAAATGATTAAAGTTAACATTCTTTACGCTTTTTAGTTACAGCACAAATAATGTTTCTCATAGCAAATTCATTAGATCACTCTGTTTTCTCCACCATTTATGAATATTTGTATGAACATACAGCACATCATAGTGTTACATCTGCTATGTAGCAAAATCCTGAAGTTCTGAATCGTGCCCTTTCTATTTAACCACAACGATATCCAGAGCCCTTTAGCATTTTCATTCCTTACAATTTCAAATACTGTGATCCACAAGCGCAGTATATATTTTATTTTTTATTGTGTATGGATTGTGGTGAAAGCCTATAGGATCCATAACCAAATCAGAAACTGATTTTCCACTGCAGTGAAACACTTGTACCGCCTTGTATGGATCTCCAGAGTGAGAGTGGATGGAATATTCTATTCCACCCAATGGATTCATGGGATTTTGGCGGCTCTGCGGTACTCTTGTACCACTGAGTTTTGGACAAATTCCACCAATCACCCTGTGGTGGATTTTATTCTGCCACACAGCTCCAGAAAGGCAAGTTTGTGATCGACAGTCGGCTTTCTCTGGCACGATTTCCAGCCACTTGAATGTCATGACCATTTGCAGTCTGAAGGCTCGAGTACAAAATCTACCTGAGCGGCAGTGAAATTAACTAGAGTAGCTGAGCCCTATGGTGCACCGTGTGGTGGCGTTCACACTGATTTTTCAGTGTGCTCCTCGCTACTGGTGCTAAATCACTGTGTGAGCAGCACGACATGCCTATTTTTGCTCATTGCCAGAACTTTCAGAACCTTGCAGAGTTTTTAAGTAACTCTGCAGAATTCTGTGGAGTCAGATTCCGTGAGTTCCACCCACCCCTACTCCAGAGACACAAGAATGGCAGTAGAATGGTGGGTAATGCTTCCAACCTACTTCTCTGATCTCTCCTGGGTTTCAATGTACCTGAGGGAGATGGGAGATTGCAAGTGATGCTGTGTGTTAGACTTTTCATCCTTGGCGTGGTCTCCCTTAACTTTTTGCCTCTGTTCCCCAGCTTGTTGATGTGTGCTGGACTCTGATTTTACTGTTTTTGTTACTCTAGGCACTTTTCCACTGCTAACCAGTGCTAAAGTGCAAGTGCTCCTGTTTAAAATGTGTACGTAATTGGTTCTCCATGATTGGCATATTTGTTTTACTGTTAAGTCCCTAGTAAAGTGCACTAGAGGTGCCCAGGGCCTGTAAATCAAATTTTACTAGTGGGCCTGCAGCACTGGTTGTGCCACCCACACAAGTAACCCTGTAATCATGTCTCAGACCTGCCACTGCAGTTTCCCTGTGTGTATTTTTACACTGTAAATTCGACTTGGCAAGTGTACCCCCTTGCCAGGCCTAAACCTTCCCTTTTCTTACATGTAAGGCACCCCTAAGGTAGGCCCTAGGTAGCCCCAAGGGCAGGGTGCAGAGTATGGATAAGGTGGGACATTTAGTAATTTGGTTTATATGTCCTGACAGTGAAACACTGCCAATTTCGTTTTTCACTGTTGCAAGGCCCGTCTCTCTCATAGGATAACATGGGGGCTACCTTTAAATATGATTAAAGTGCAGATTCCCCTAGAGAGTAGATGGACATGTGGAGTTTGGGGTCCCTGAACTCACAATTTAAAAATACATCTTTTAGTAAAGTTGATTTTGAGATTGTGCGTTTGAAAATGCCACTTTTAGAAAGTGGGCATTTTCTTGCTTAAACCATTCTGTGACTCTGCCGTGTTTGTGGATTCCCTGTCTGGGTCAGTTTGACAGTTGGGTTGTTTTTCACCTCACACCAGACAGTGACACAAAGGGAGCTGTGGTGTAACCTGCATTTCCTGATTAGCCATCTCTGCTAGGAGGGAGGGGTGGAGTGGTCACTCTCATCTGAAAGGACTGTGCCTGCCTCTGACAATGCCGGCTCCAACCCCCTGCTGTGTGTCTGATGCCTTGCCTGGGCAAGGCAGGATTTCACAAGTAGGTGTGAGTCCCCTTTGAAGAAAGGTGACTTCAAAGACTAAAATGGGTATAAGAAGGGCACCCAAATCTACAGACTTTAGAAACACTTCTGGAACCAAGAGGAACCTCTGCCTGGAGAAGAGCTGATAGCTGAGGAAGAAGTGCTGCCCTGCCTGTGACTGTGCTTTGTGGAGCTTTCCTGCAGTGCTGCTTCTGCCAGAGTAAGAGGGCAAAGACTGGACTTTGTGTGCCTTCCATCTTGTGAAGAAATCTCCAAGGGCTTGATTTAGAGCTTGCCTCCTGTTGTTTGAAGTCTCAGGGACAGCAAAGACTTCTCTCTGCCAGCACCTGGAGTCTCTGAAGAGACTCCTGCCCCGACAAGTGGTGCCCTATCCAGTCCCTGGGCCCTTGAAAGGAAAGCTGGTGGAATCCAAGGAAATCGACTTCGGACGACTTCGGACCGACGCCGCTGCTGAATCCGGTAACGCCGCCTGCACCTGACGCCGTGACCTTCGCTGGAACGCGACGCTCTTCGCAGGCCCGACGCCGCAGCAGCCCCGCTGAAGTCCGTGACTCCGTGGAAGTCGCCGCACCACGTCGTGACCGACGCCGCTCGAAGTGCACGGATTCAACGTTTTGCACAGACGCCGCGATTCCCGCCTTCGCGCATCGGCTTTTTTCACTCATCACCAAAGGTACTGTACTTGGGGGTCTACACGACTCCATGTCCGGCGCCGCTGGTGTCGGCTTGTTGGGAACGACTCCGTCATGACGCCGTGTTAACATGTCATCGAAGCATTTTTGTTTCTAAGCGCTATTTTTGAGTTTAATCTTTAAAAATTCATAACTTGACTTGTGTATGTCGGATTTTTGTCGTTTTGGTCTTGTTTTGTTTAGATAAATATTTCCTATTGTTCTAAACTGGTGTTGTGTCATTTTGTAGTGTTTTCATGAAGTTACTGTGTGTGTTGGTACAAATACTTTACACCTAGCGCTCTGAAGTTAAGCCTACTGCTCTGCCAAGCTACCAAGGGGGTAAGCAGGGGTTAGCTGTTAGCTGAGGGTGATTCTCTTTTACCCTGACTAGAGTGAGGGTCCTTGCTTGAACAGGGGGTAACCTGACTGTCAACCAAAGACCCCATTTCTAACATTGGTGATCAGCGGTTGGGATTTGGACTTGTATTTGTACTTGACATACAGTAATTATGTGTACACTACTGTTTGAGTTCAGACCACTACGTGACCACATACTGCTTGTCTTGAGATTTTTGCTTTTTCTCTTTTGGTGGATTTTTCACTACGTCCACTTTGTTTTTTTTCCGCTGATCCTTGATTGACTTTGAACTTCATTTGGGAACTTGTTTCTGCATTTGGAACTTTGCACTCTTTTTACCTTTCATCATGTCGCTACTTGGAGATGCATCAGTTGGAGCTGACTTTGACCTTGAGAAATTGGAGAGTTATACCAAAGCTCAGTTGAAGCAGTTCTGTAAAAGTTTTGACTGTCCCATTAAGAGCTCATCCAGGAAGGAGGAGCTGCAAAAGGCGCTGAGGGCCTGGGTGACAGCTAAGAGCACTGAAGGGCACACAGAGGAGGAGGGAGATGAGGAGGATGAGGAAGAGTGTTCAGTACACAATGGTATTGTGGGTGGGCCTGTTATGTCCAGGGAGAAGGTCTCCAGGGCAGGTAGCAGTGTCTCATCCAAGGGTCTGACACCTGAGGAGTTGCAGGACAGACAGGCAGAGAGGGCATACTAATTGGAGCTGCAGAAGCTCAATCTGGAGAAAGAAAGAGATGAGAGAAGAGCAGTCCTTGAGGAAAGGAAGATGCAGCTGGCTCATGAGCTTAACTTAAAGGAGTTACATCAGAGGAGCCAGTCCAGTAGGGATGGTGGCAGCAATCCTACAGTGCAGCCGGAGAGAAGGGTACACATCCCAAAAGACCTTGTGAGGGATTATAAGAGGGAGGATGATATCTACTTGTGGTTCAAGGGTTATGAGTCAGCTCTCCACATGAACCTGGTCCCTGAAGCTCATTGGGGGGCAGCCCTGTGAAGCATTTTGAGGCAAAGGGGAGCGACACACTGACGGCCTTAGGGGATGCTCAGAGTCTCACCTACCCTGTCATGAAGGAGGCCTTACTCACCAGGTATGGTCTCACCCCTGAGCAGTACAAGGAGAAGTTTAGATCCTACAAGAGAAAGGAATCCCAAACATGGTTGGAATGTGTTGATTCTTTTTGCAGGTCACTGGATGGTTGGGTGAAGGGCAGCAAGGTAAACACGTATGAGGGGCTTTACAATTTAATTGCTTGGGAGCACTTGTACAGTTTATGTTTTCCAGAGCTGCGCCAGCACCTCATTGACAGCAAGCTGACTGACCCCAGGAAGTTTGCGCAGGAAGCGGACCGCTGGGAGAGCACCAGGGTCCAAAAGAGGTATGGGGGAGACCACGCCAAGGGTGGGCAGGGTCCCTCTCAGAAGAAAGGGGGGGTAAGGGCAAACAGGGGGAGTTCTCTAAAGGGCCCCAAACTGATTCCCAGGGTAAGGATTCCCAACCCCCCAGTGAAAAGAAGCCATGGTTGTCCAAAGGGAAGCCAGTGGCAGGTGGTCCCCCACGTAAGTGCTATGCATGTGACCAGGTGGGTCATGTGAGGGGGGACCCCAAATGCCCCAAAAGTACACCGGCACCCACTGGTGCACCGTCCCAGGGTTTGGCCAGTGTAGCTCTTGGGGAGGAGTTGGTTTCAGGTTGGTGGGAACCAGCAGAAATGACCCTTGTCTCACTAGGGGACAGTGAGATGGTCCAGAGAAACCTAGTGCCTGATAACACTAAGAAGTACAGGCAATTGGTGACCATTAATGGACAGAGGGTGGAGGCTCTGAGAGACACAGGAGCCAGTGTGACTACAGTGAGGAGTCACCTGGTGTCTGAAGAGCAGATTGATCCCCGGGTACTTCACCAAGTAGTTGCAGTAGACAACTCTGAGCGCCTCTGCAGAGTGGCGCAGGTTCCCTTTGAATGGGGGGGGATCTCAGGTTCCTGGAAAGTAGTTGTGAGTCCAACCATACCTGTTGATTGTTTGCTAGGTAACGACCTGGAGGATTCCCCTTGGAAGGAGGTGGAACACAGGTCTCACTTGGAGATGTTGGGTCTGCTTGGGTGGGTATGCGTATCCACCCGGTCTATGGCAGCCAATCAGGGTAGTCAAGAGCCCCTGGAGCCTGAAACAGTGGCCCAGGGGACCACCAAGAAGAGGAAGGGCAGGGGGCACGGGAAACTGGCCCCCAAGGTTCCCACGGTCCGGGAGGAGGCGGAGCCTGAGGTTGACGCCCCGGAACCTACAGGGGAGCAGGTGGCTGAACTGGGGGAGGTCCCTGAGCTGTCACAGTGGCAGCAGGAAGGGGGACCCACCAGGGAAGCATTCTGCACAGCGCAGAAAGAGTGCCCTACTCTTGAGGGACTGCGGCAGCAGGCTGCAGCCCAGGCGGCTGGCGAGGCGCCAGGTACTCACCTGATTTATTGGGAGGATGGCCTCCTGTACAGTGAGCCTAAGGTTCCTGAGCCTGGGTCAGCTCGTATGCTGGTGGTACCCCAGTGCTTCAGGGCCTTCCTACTGGGTTTTGCTCATGATGTGCCATTGGCAGGACATCTAGGGCAGGACAAGACCTATAAGAGGCTTGTCTCCCACTTTTACTGGCCCTTGATGCACAAGCAGTCAGCTGCTTATTGTAGGTCTTGTCAGACTTGTCAGGCAAGTGGCAAGAGTGGGGCGAAATGCAAAGCTCCCCTCCAACCTTTACCTGTAGTCAGTACTCCCTTTGAACGGGTAGGAATTGACATTGTGGGGCCTCTGGACCCCAAGACAGCCATGGGCAACAGGTTCATCCTGGTCTTGCTGGACCATGCCACACGATACCCATAAGCCATTCCTCTAAGGACGGTCACTGCCCCCGTGGTGGGACGTGCCTTGATGGGAGTTTTTGCCCGCATGGGGTTCCCCAAGGAGGTGGTATCTGATAGAGGTACAAACTTCATATCAACTTGTATGAAGTCTCTGTGGAAGGTGTGTGGGGTAACGTACAAGTTCACCACACCTTACCACCCCCAAAGTAATGGTCTGGTTGAGAGATTCAACCGCACCTTGAAAGGCATGATTCAGGGCCTGTCAGAGCCCTTGAGGCGTAAGTGGGACGTCGTCTTGCCATGCCTTCTGTTCGCTTACAGGGAGGTGCCTCAAAAGGGACTTGGCTTTAGCCCCTTTGAGCTCATCTATGGCCATCCTGTGAGGGGACCGCTCAGTTTGGTGAAGGAGGCTTTGGAGAAAGCTCCTAGTAAACCACCCCAGGATGTATTTAGCTACATGCTGGCACTAAGAAACCAGACTGCCCGCTTCAGGAGTCTCGCTCAGGAGAACCTGGAAGCAAGCCAGGAGGATATGAAACGGTGGTACGACCAGAATGCCACTCTGGTTGAGTTTCAGCCTGGACAAAAAGTGTGGGTCATGGCACCAGTGGAGCCTAGGGCTCTCCAAAATAAGCGGACTGGGCCTTTTGAGATGGTGGAAAGAAAGAGCGAGGTCACCTATCTGGTAGACTTGCAATCCCCTAGGAACCCCTTGAGGGTCCTACATGTCAACCGCCTCAAACCACACTTTGAGCGAACTGAGATATCCATGCTCCTAGCGACAGATGACGGGGTGGAGGAAGAGAGTGAGCCTCTTCCTGACCTCCTGTCTGCAGGAGAGAAAGATGGGTCTGTGGAGGGAGTGATCCTCTCCCCCTCCCTGACTGAGGAACAGCAGAGGGACTGTCGCCACGTGCTGGGACAGTTCGCCTCGCTGTTTTCCCTGATCCCAGGAGTCACACACCTGTGCACACATGATGTGGACACTGGGGACAGGACACCTGTTAAACATAAGGCTTACAGGGTGACTGACAGGGTCAGGGCTTGCATTAAGGAGGAAGTCTCCAAAATGTTAACCCTAGGGGTTATTGAGCACTCCAGCAGTCCTTGGGCCAGCCCAGTGGTCTTGGTCCCAAAGGCTGCTGCTCTTGGTGCCACTCCAGAACTTAGGTTCTGTGTGGACTACCGGGGTCTCAATGCGGTCAGCAAGACTGACGCACACCCCATCCCCCGAGCTGATGAGCTCATTGATCGGTTAGGAGCTGCCAAGTACCTCAGTACGTTTGATTTAACATCTGGGTACTGGCAGATTGCCTTAACTGAGGGGGCAAAGGAGAGGTCAGCATTCTCTACCCCAGATGGGCACTTCCACTTCAATGTGATGCCCTTTGGGATGAAGAACGCCCCTGCCACCTTTCAGAGGTTGGTCAACCAGGTGTTGGCAGGACTGGATGAGTTCAGTGCCGCCTACCTGGATGACATTGCTGTGTTTAGTTCCACATGGGAGGAACACCTGCAACACCTCTGGAGAGTGTTAGAGGCCCTGCAGAAGGCAGGCCTCACTATTAAGGCGAGCAAGTGCCAAATAGGGCAGGGTTCTGTGGTGTACTTAGGACACCAGGTGGGGAGTGGCCAGGTGGCACCCCTACAGCCTAAGATTGACACGATTCTGGCTTGGGAGACTCCCAAGACCCAGACACTGAAGTGAGAGCCTTTTTAGGTCTCACAGGATATTACCGGAGGTTTGTTAAGGGATATGGTACCATTGTTACCCCCTTAACTGAGTTGACTTCTAAGAAGCAACCCAAGAAAGTGATCTGGACAGAGGCTTGCCAGAACGCTTTTGATGCCCTGAAGGCTGCCATGTGCACAGCCCCTGTGCTGCAGGCACCTGACTACTCCAAGGAGTTTGTTGTGCAAACAGACGCCTCAGAGCATGGTATTGGAGCAGTACTCTCACAGCTTAATGAAGAGGGCCTAGATCAACCCGTAGCCTTCATTAGCAGGAGGTTACTACCCAGGGAACGTAGGTGGAGTGCCATCGAACGCGAAGCATTTGCTGTGGTCTGGGCACTGAAGAAGCTAAGACCCTACTTGTTTGGGACTCACTTCTGAGTTCAGACCGACCACAGGCCCCTCAGATGGTTAATGCAGATGAGGGGTGAGAATCCAAAACTGTTAAGGTGGTCCATTTCCCTACAGGGGATGGACTTTATGGTGGAACATCGTCCTGGTACAGAGCACGCCAATGCTGATGGTCTGTCCAGGTTCTTCCGCCTTATTGATGAGAACTCCCATGAGGTTGGGTAGTTGCTCCCCACTTTTAGCTGGGGGGGACACGTGTTAGACTTTTCATCCTTGGCGTGGTCTCCCTTAACTTTTTGCCTCTGTTCCCCAGGTTGTTGATGTGTGCTGGACTCTGATTTTACTGTTTTTGTTACTCTGGGCACTTTTCCACTGCTAACCAGTGCTAAAGTGCAAGTGCTCTTGTTTAAAATGTGTACGTAATTGGTTCTCCATGATTGGCATATTTGTTTTACTGTTAAGTCCCTAGTAAAGTGCACTAGAGGTGCCCAGGGCCTGTAAATCAAATGTTACTAGTGGGCCTGCAGCACTGGTTGTGCCACCCACACAAGTAACCCTGTAATCATGTCTCAGACCTGCCACTGCAATGTCCCTGTGTGTATTTGTACACTGTAAATTCGACTTGGCAAGTGTACCCACTTGCCAGGCCTAAACCTTCCCTTTTCTTACATGTAAGGCACCCCTAAGGTAGGCCCTAGGTAGCCCCAAGGGCAGGGTGCAGTGTATGGATAAGGTGGGACATATAGTAATGTGGTTTATATGTCCTGACAGTGAAATACTGCCAATTTCTTTTTTCACTGCTGCAAGGCCTGTCTCTCTCATAGGATAACATGGGGGCTACCTTTAAATATGATTAAAGTGTAGATTCCCCTAGAGAGTAGATGGACATGTGGAGTTTGGGGTCCCTGAACTCACAATTTGAAAATACATCTTTTAGTAAAGTTGATTTTGAGATTGTGCGTTTGAAAATGCCACTTTTAGAAAGTGGGCATTTTCTTGCTTAAACCATTCTGTGACTCTGCCGTATTTGTGGATTCCCTGTCTGGGTCAGTTTGACAGTTGGGTTGTTTTTCACCTCACACCAGACAGTGACACAAAGGGCGCTGCGGTGTAACCTGCATTTCCTGATTAGCCATCTCTGCTAGGAGGGAGGGGTGGAGTGGTCACTCTCATATGAAAGGACTGTGCCTGCCTCTGACAATGCCAGCTCCAACCCCCTGCTGTGTGTCTGATGCCTTGCCTGGGCAAGGCAGGATTTCACAAGTAGGTGTGAGTCCCCTTTGAAGAAAGGTGACTTCAAAGACTAAAATGGGTATAAGAAGGGCACCCAAATCTACAGACTTTAGAAACACTTCTGGAACCAAGAGGAACCTCTGCCTGGAGAAGAGCTGATAGCTGAGGAAGAAGTGCTGCCCTGTCTGTGACTGTGCTTTGTGGAGCTTTCCTGCAGTGCTGCTTCTGCCAGAGTAAGAGGGCAAAGACTGGACTTTGTGTGCCTTCCATCTTGTGAAGAAATCTCCAAGGGCTTGATTTAGAGCTTGCCTCCTGTTGTTTGAAGTCTCAGGGACAGCAAAGACTTCTCTCTGCCAGCACCTGGAGTCTCTGGAGAGACTCCTGCCCCGACAAGTGGTGCCCTATCCAGTCCCTGGGCCCTTGAAAGGAAAGCTGGTGGAATCCAAGGAAATCGACTTCGGATGACTTCGGACCGACGCCGCTGCTGAATCCGGTAACGCCGCCTGCACCTGACGCCGTGACCTTCGCTGGAACGCGATGCTCTTCGCAGGCCCGACGCCGCAGTAGCCCCGCTGAAGTCTGCGACTCCGTGGAAGTCGCCGCACCACGTCGTGACCGACGCCGCTCGAAGTGCACGGATTCAACGTTTCGCACAGACGCCGCGATTCCCGCCTTCGCGCATCGGCTTGTTTTCACTCTTCACCAAAGGTACTGTACTTGGGGGTCTACAGGACTCCGTGCCCGGCGCCGCTGGTGTCGGCTTGTTGGAAACGACTCAGTCACGACGTCGTGTTAACATGTCATCGAAGCATTTTTGTTTCTAAGCGCTATTTTTGAGTTTAATCTTTAAAAATTCATAACTTGACTTGTGTATGTCAGATTTTTGTCGTTTTGGTCTTGTTTTGTTTAGATAAATATTTCCTATTGTTCTAAACCGGTGTTGTGTCATTTTGTAGTGTTTTCATGAAGTTACTGTGTGTGTTGGTACAAATACTTTACACCTAGCGCTCTGAAGTTAAGCCTACTGCTCTGCCAAGCTACCAAGGGGGGTAAGCAGGGGTTAGCTGAGGGTGATTCTCTTTTACCCTGACTAGAGTGAGGGTCCTTGCTTGAACAGGGGGTAACCTGACTGTCAACCAAAGACCCCATTTCTAACACTGTGCCAATGTCAACCACCCTCTCTCCTGTCAGTGTGGGTCTCTGCAGAGCTGCGCTGAGAGGGAAAATGGTACCACACTGAGGAGCGGCTCTCACAGAGCCACTGTAAGTGCAGTACCATCTCTCCACTTTCTGTATGAGAGCTGGGGGCATTGCTTTGAGCTGGGAAGGAGTGGATGTGCCTAGAGAGTGAAGGGTGGCAGAAGGTAGATTAGCACGAAAATACCTTTCTTTAACGAACCTTTCTGCAATTTCTATTCTGTCTAACTTCTTCACAACAGCACTGCAAGTTTAAAGCTCTCCCTCCAGCTCTCAGCAGCTTCTACAAACGTTTGAATAATGCTTGGTCATAAGCTTCGGGCTTCTCACTCCGCAGGGGTTAATCCAGCCTTCTCTGAAGCAGGACAGTTAATGGACAATTACACTAAGTTAATTGCTTCAAGAGCTTGATGTGACTGCCATTAGTTTAAATTAGCCTTCATGTCTATGAGGGTTACTCCTTTATATAAAGACATATTATTTCAAATTTGAAAAAACAATTACATTTTTGTGGGTGTCTCCATCCATGTGGTGTTCATCACATGTTAACATTTCTCCATAGGGTGAAGATACCTCGGTGTCCTTTGTCCCAGGACGTGACAGCATTTATAACTGATGTGTTGTGCATCTGGTGGTATCTTCCTTTACAACTGCCCATGTGCTGGTGTGCAAGATTCAGGATGTATTGTGCTAGATATTTACGGATTGGCAGCCAATTATGCCATCATTATCTTAAGACAATCGATGCATGGTGTGTAATCAGGGACATAGGCTTATCACACCCTTGCACTCCACATAGTGAATTACAAGTAAATCTTTTCAGAAGGGTTGTATTGATGTGCTTACATCAGGACTTGGTCTCTTGCCTTCCTTAGTTGACTAAGAGGTACATCAGCTTCCTGTTCAGCAGAATGCTGCTGGCACATCTCTGGACATGAGGGACAACTACAGGGCACATTTCTATACTTGCAATATTGTCCTCTCTTCTAGAAACTTAACATGTTAAGCATATTTCTGTTTGGAATGAGTGCTTAATTTGAACTGATGGTTACAAGTGGGGGACCACTAGCACTTATTTTTGAGACTGGCATCTATTTTTCTGCATTGGACATTTACCAAGAGCAAGAGAGGGAAAAGCAAACAGAGTGAACAAGAGGAAGAGAAAATTTGAATACCAACACAAAGAAAAAAGCTGGGAAGCAGCAGAAACCTACAGGATTGAGATAAAGGGGTAGGAAGTGTCTGATAGTGTTTTAAAGAAGCCTGAGGTGAAGTAAAGACTCAGCAGCCTTTGTACATGGCACACTGACATTTAATTGCACCAGCTGTGCACTCTGAGCAGACGTTCGGGAACCAACACTCATTCAATGACAAGTTATGTACAGTGTATAAGTTCCAGAGCTTCATGATCAATACTTTGCTTAGAAAAAAGAAACAAAGGAACAAAATAAAAATATTGCCTTTTCTATTATTGAATAGTTTTAGCAGTGCCTCCATCTCTTGTGATATGAGTGAGTGAGTTTCTTTTCTTAGCTTTTACTGAATGTTCTTTATCTGTTCATCAATGGATAGGGTATGACATTTTTTCAATTATGTGAGCTAATACAGAAATTGACAGCTCTTACGTTTTAGACGTTAGCCAAGACCATTTAGTTTTACTAAAATTATATGTATAATATTATTACTTTAAGGAGCTTTCAGCTACCTGTCTTCACCTGCTCTAGTGGAGTAAGTGGAAAATGTCTTTGGACTTTTTGTAACTGGTGAACGCTCACCATTTCCAGCACAGAGTGAAAAAATATTACTGACAGACATTATTCTCATGATTATCCTATAAAATTATCAGTGCTGAATATATTTAACAAATCATACATTGCAGTAATGTAAAGTTGTCCTTTTAGAAAACACGATAAAATATATTTTTGCCAATATTCTATTGACAGCCATCTTAAATGTTTAAAGCATTCTCAGTATGATTCTTCATCAGAAACAGGAGGAGGGACTTTGAGTATTAATTGGACCCTCTTCAACATTTGACACCTACTCCTAGCCAGGATACAAGTGACAAAAGATATTACTGATGGTCAATTACAGAGTGGCTCACTGCTACTCATTTTTTTTTCACTAAACACACAGCACTGTTTTCAACATGGTGTTTGTCTCTGTTCCCAAGAAGAACAAAATGCTCCTTTCTGCCAGAGTCTGGCAACCCTGACCACCTAGGATTATTAAGGCTCCTCCATGGGGCCAATCCCACAGTTTGAAGACCATGGCACTAGGCTAATGAAAGACACCTACTATTTACTGTGTGTCATATTCAATGCAAACGTTAAAATATTTTTCACTGGGACTAATCAGCGCATGAAATCTAGCAAATATGACTTAATCTATGTTTGTCATTTATTTGCTTATGTTCTTTATTGCTGCAATTTCTGAATTTAATTATTCTAAGAAATATACATAATTTTCATTAGTTCTATGACTGCCTTAAAAAAACGTTTATAAAAGTACTAGATCAACAACAACACCCTACTGATTTCAAAATGAGCATGAACCTATCTATAAATTCTGACGCCCAACAAACGACCAGTGTAGCAAAAACTTCAAACTAGGGCAACATAATTATTTGAACCGTGTATCTGTATAGAAGGAGACACATTTTGGTTGAACATTGAATGCGCTGCAGCCTAAACGTGTACAGTGGACCATGTTTCCAGCTGCTCCGATTTCTATGGAATGTCCTGCTGCACAACTCCAAGACAGGCAAATGAATAACTATAAATGTGCAGACCTCAGAAAAAAAAAACTGCTTGTCCCTTTTTATTTTAAGTTGGAAACTTAATCTAGTTCTTCATCTAGTTCTTCCGGGGCATCATAATGTGAGAGAAGAGTCTATGTAAAACTGGAATAGTAGGATCTTTTGCTCACACACATAAAGTTCGATTTTTGGAACTAGATGGGGGATACCCTGTAGTGATGTGATTTTGCAAAACAGCCAGACCAATTGTTAAAATTAATTATTGTGTATTAGAATTGACCTGACCCCACGGTTTTTGATGCTCTATGAGAATACGGGTAACAACAGTTGTCATTCCTCCCTTTCCACTGGTGGTGTTGGAGCACACACAGGCAGATACTCACGCTATTTTAAATCACAGATTCATTTTTCATGCGTAAAGGAATACCTAGGTTGAGCAATGATTCTAAGTACAAAAACATTTTATAGAATGTCGGAAGTTACCTCAATTAGATAATTATAACTTACACTTTTCACTGACATTGAGTAAACAGAATGTGTTATTATGTTTTTCCACAGAGGTAATTTATTGATGTTACTTAGGTAAGAGTCGGGTTAGAGTGAGCAATGTCCATTGATTACAGCCATATAAGTGTTTCAAGAGCAGGGAATGGTCGCACTAGAAACAACAGTGTTTGGCCTAAGCTCCTGCCACCCCAGGCAAATATTTAGGTGTGCCAGGTTTGAGGGCCAGCTCTGTTGACAGCAGAAATAGAGTTCCTGGTTCCTACTTCAATCAATCTATTTATTTACTTATCTTGCAGTTTTTCATAGCTTGAAACAGACTTAACGAGGGGACAGAGTGTTTAAAGGTCTTAGGTGGTCATTCTGACCTCAGCGGTAAAAAGCGCTTACCGCCGGTCAGAAGACCGCCATAACACCGCCGCGGTCGCGGTAAACCGCCACGGTCATTCTGACCCGCAACTGGCAAACCGCCAAAAACCTGACATCAACAAAAGTCCGCCACAGCAACGGCCAGCGAAAAACTGGCGATGACCAAACCTCCACCGTCACGCCAACAGAAATACGCCCATGCCATTCCGACCCACAAATCCCCTCAGCGGTCTTTCAACTGCGGTATTCCATTGGTGGTACACACCGCCGCGGTCAAAATACACACACCTTTACAAAACACTACCACATTGGACAATTCAAAATACACACACCTGAGACACATACACACACCACTCCCACACACCCAATTAAATATAAAACACACACCCACATCACCCACAAACCCTTATGACCACAATTGCGACTGAAGGACAGAGAGAGACAGCACAGCATAGAGTAGACCATCACACAGAGGCAAATCACAACATCACCCACACAATTTCCACGCACAAAACACCATACACCACCACACTCACCACACTCTACAACACATACACCACCCCTCACCTCATCCACACCACCCCATGGCACCCCAAAGACACCCCAGGTTCTCTGACGTCGAACTCAGGGTCATGGTGGAGGAAATAGTTTGTGTAGAGCCCCAGCTCTTCGGGGCACAGGTGCAGCACACCACCATTGCCAGGAAGATGGAGCTATGGAGCAGAATAGTGGACAGGGTCAACGCTGTGGGACAGCATCCACAAAATCGGGACGACATCAGGAAGCGGTGGAACGACCTACGGGGGGAAGGTGCGTTCCATGGTATCAAGGCACAATATCGCGGTACAGCGGACTGGCGGCAGACCCCCACCTACTCCCCCAGAATTCACAGCATGGGAGGAGGAAGTCTTGCACATCCTGCAACCTGAGGGCCTCGCAGGAGTAGGCGGAGGAATGGACTCTGGTAAGTCAAATCTTCACTACTTCATTCCCCCACCCCACCTGCATGCCAAATCATACCCCCACCCTCACCCCCACCCCCATCACACCAACTCCTTGCAAATGGCTCACCATCACAACCCACCCATCCCAAAACCTAGCCCTGCATGCCTCCCCAAAGCATGGACACCCATCACCAAAGCATGCCCACTGCACATACCCATCTCCCCCACAAGCCACCGTCACAAAAGCCCCCACAAGGGAATGCCAGCACTGGGGTACACGGCCACCCACCCATTACACGAAATGGCACACACAGAAGCAATAACCATACTCTTATACCCCTGCAGGACCCGAACGCCACCACACCGCCCAGGAGGGTCCAGAGATGTCCATCCCACCCCCAGAAGAGGCCCCCAGTGATGACAGCAGCTCTGTCTCCCTGGACCCAGATGACCAGCCTGGCCCATCGGGGACCTCGGGACAGTCGGTTCCCCACAGACAGCCACAGGCTACAGCAGAGCTAACCCCCTCTGGGAACACCAGCACAGCTCCCACCCAGCGGACCCATGCCTCTGTCTCCAGGACACGTCAATCAGCCGTGTGTCCACCACTACAGGGCACCCAGGTTGACCCACCACCCCAACAACAACAGGGACCTGGGGGCATTGGTAGTGGGCACACGGTCCAGGGGACAGAGGCCCAGGGAAACAGGGGAACTGGGAGGGCTGCTGTGCGACAGGGGGGGACAGGCCCAGGGAACCGATTCTCCAAGAGGCCCTCTCCTCCATCATGGGAGCATACCACCGCTCCCAGGAGACGATGGCTACGGTACTGGCCAGGTTCCAGGAGATCAAGGTACTGCAGGAGGAACAGTACATGGGGTTCAGAGAGGAACTGAGAAACATAAGTTCTGCAATGGGGGCCATCGTCGTGGCCCTTAACCAGATAGTCACCACATTGCGGGACCATGTGGCACCACAAAGGGCCCCTGTCACTAGCCTGGACCAGGAACAGCCTACCACCTCCGCCGGCGCTAGTGGACAGGAGGCCCCCACACAACGACAGGCCACCAGAACCCCACCTCCTGCAGAAGAAGAACCACCCCGCAAGCGGTACCTGAGATCTCACAAGAAGACAGAGTAGGATGCCAAGACCCCGCCAGCAAACGATACCCCCTGATGTCATCCCACTGTCCCACATTGTCACCCTGTCCAAACTTAAACTGCCCCTGCTCCATCCTTCCACAGGCATATGGACAATGCACCTGTGAGACTGAAAACTGGACTCTGCCATGGACATTACTCCAACATCACCCATCACCGTTTTACAATCATGTCCCTAAATTTAGCACTTTAATAAAATCACTTATTGCACTTAAAAAATCTTGAGTCTGCTTGTATTTTCAACAAATGTATTAGACATAACGGTGCCAAAATGTTCAGTTACATTGTGATGACAACATACCACTGTCACACAGCTGTAATCCATGGGCAAACAAAGCAGAGGTCACGCAGTGGGGCCCACAGCTCTGAAAACAGAAGGGAAAGTCACAACTCAGTTAACAGGAACTGGGGGGAAACACAGACAGTAGAGAGGCAGGAGACTTTAAGTAAATGTAAAATGGCGGGGTTGATTCGTACCTGTGTGCTACTGAAAATACTGTTGTATCACTGTGTCCCTGTTGTCTGTGTCGTCCCCGTCGTCTTCCTCCTCTTCACTTTCCACAGGCTCCACAGCTGCTACAACACCACCATCTGGACCATCCTCCTGCAGGAAAGGCACCTGGCGTCGCAAAGCCAGGTTGTGAAGCATACAGCAGGCCACGATGATATGGCACACCTTCTTTGGTGAGTACATTAGGGATCCACCTGTCATATGCAGGCACCTAAACCTGGCCTTCAGGAGGCCGAAGGTCCGCTCGATCACCCTCCTAGTACACCCATGGGCCTCATTGTACCGTTCCTCTGCCCTTGTCCTGGGATTCCTCACTGGGGTCAGTAGCCACGACAGGTTGGGGTAACCAGAGTCACCAATTAGCCACACACAGTGTCTCTGTAGCTGTTCCATCACATAAGGGATGCTGCTATTTCGCATGATGTGCGCGTCATGCACTGACCCAGGGAACTTTGCATTTACATGGGAGATGTACTGGTCAGCCAAACAGACCACCTGGACATTCATCGAATGATAACTTTTTCTGTTCCTGTACACCTGCTCACTTTCACTGGGGGGAACCAAAGCCACATGGGTCCCATCAATGGCACCAATGATGTTGGGGATGTGGCTAAGGGCATAGAAATCACCCTTCACTGTAGCCAAATCGCCCAACTCAGGGAAAACAATGTATCTACGCATGTATTTCATCAGGGCAGACAACACTCTGGACAAAACCTTAGAAAACATAGGCTGAGACATCCCTGATGATATGGCCACTGTTGTTTGGAATGATCCACTTGCCAAAAAATGGAGTACTGACAGAACCTGCACCAGAGGGGGAATCCCTGTGGGTTGGCGAATGGGGGACATCAGGTCTGGCTCCAGCTGGGCACACAGTTCCTGTATAGTGGCTCGGTCAAGTCTGTATGTCAGTATGACATGTCTTTCTTCCATTGTCGACAGGTCCACCAGCGGTCTGTACACGGGAACATTCCTCCATCTCCTCGCAAGTCCCAGCGGACGGTGCCTAGGAAGGACAACATGGAGCACAGAGTCAAGCAACCCACAGGTACGTAACCACAGCTTGCACAGAACACGATTCGCTATGCATTGAATGGCTTGTATGAGTGGCAATGCAAGGCCTAGGCCTGTGTGACGCAGTACAAATTAAGCCATGTGGGCCCTTGAAATGGCGGCTGCCTGACCTGTGAAGTGTGACAATGGGATGTGAGGTCAATGCTCTGGCGTGGCACACCGTGGCGGTAGGCGGTCGAAGACCGCGGCGCAAAGCAGCATTGGTTAACATTGAACCCTATGGGTCTCAGGAGCCAATGACGATGTGCGCCGGCGGTCGCGGTACGCACCGCCGCGGTACGCACCGCCGCGGGCGTGACCGCCATCTTCTATCTGCTTAATCACTCGAGACCTGATCATCCACAGGAGAGGACCTATACTGCAAGTGCTGCTGTGACCTCGGTCTGGAAGATACAATGGCTGCTGCGACTGGGGAAAGGGCCCCTGCCTTCACATCTGAGGAATTGGAGAAACTTGTTGATGGGGTCCTCCCCCAGTATGCGCTACTCTACGGTCCTCCAGACCAACAGGTAAGTACACTGGGACCATGCTTTGTGGGCAATGCCTGTGTTGAGTGGGGTGGATGAAAGATGGTGGGGAGGTGAGTGAATGAGGCATGCATCGCACGACAGATGAGAGCATGTGCCATATGGCAAGGTTGGGGAGGGGGGGCCATTCACATCGACCATGCAGAAAATGATGATATTTTTTTCCCACCCTGTCCATGTCACATAGGTCAGCGCCCATCAGAAGATCGACATTTGGCGTGCCATCGCCAAGGACGTCCGGACCCTGGGGGTCCACAACAGACGGGGCACCCACTGCCGCAAGAGGTGGGAGGACATCCGCCGCGGGAGCAGGAAGACAGCGGAGGCTCTGCTGGGGATGGCCTCCCAACGTAGGAGGGGTGGCTCCCGTCAATTGACCCCCCTGATGTCCCAGATCCTGGCGGTGGCCTACCCCGAATTTGGATGGGCGCGTGAGGACATCACAGCAGACACAAGGGGGTGAGTACCAGCACATTCTGCTATGTTAGCGCACAGTGGAGGTGTCTGGGTGGGGGAGGAGGGCTGTGGGTATCTCTAGGCCAGGACGACTTCTGTAGGCTGGTCCCCTCCAAAAGGCATGGCCCTGTGCCCCTGCCCCCCACCTCTGTAGGGTGCTAAGTACAGCTATCCATGGCCCTGGGTCACCTATGTGTGCAGTTGTCGTCCATAGGCTTGTAGGCCAAGTCACAATAATTGAGTACTGTACACCGAGTGCGCGGCGTAGTGCAGGGGGCTTCTGTGTCTGTCCTCTCCGCCAACGGTGTCGCCAATGCATGCACTCAACATGTCATTTTTTCTCCCCCCCCCTTTTTTGTGGTCTTCCTGTTCATGTGTGCATTAGCATCATCAGGCGGAGGAGAAGTGGCATCGGAGCATGAGGGAGCTGCATCTCACATGGCCCCGGAGGGCCATGCAACCGACTCCGAGTTCACCAGTGAGACGGAGGGCGAGGGGAGCTCCACAACGGGGACCCGTGGAGACGTCAGCGACACAGACATGTCCTCGGAAGGGAGCTCCCTTGTGGTGGCGGCAACATCCGTGCCCACCGCTACAACAGGTACAGCCGCCACCCCGCGCACCAGCTCTGCCCTCCAAGCAGCCCCTCAGCGTTCGCCCCGTGCCCGCTCGGCCAGGAAGGCGGGAATCTCCTTCGCCCCAGGCACCTCAGGCCCTGCCCCAGTTACCCCTGCTGCCCTCAGTGAGGAGATCATTGACCTCCTCCAGATGCTCATTGTTGGGCAGTCTACCCTTCTGAATGCCATCCAGGGTGTAGAAAGGGAGGTGCACCGGAGCAATGCATACCTGGAGGGCATTCATTCGGGTCAGGCTGCCCATCAGCGATCGTTCAACGCTCTGGCCTCAGCACTGACGGCAGCCATTGTCCCTGTCTCCTGCCTCCCCCCTCCAATTTCCTCATCCCAGTCCCACTCCCCTGTTCCTCTGCCTATCCCAGCCACACCTACAGACCAGCCTGCACACACATCAACACCCAAGGGCAGCTCATCCAGACATAAGCACCACAGATCACACAAGCATTCACACATGCAACATCCACATGCAGACATGCCAACAGCCACTGCCTCCTCTGTGTCCCCCTCCTCCTCGTCTCCCTCCTCCCTCCCTGTGACGTCTCCACTCACACCTGCATGCACACCACCATCAGCCAGTACGTCCAGCACCAGCACACCCACCAGAACACTCTGCACACGTGCAGTCACCACCCCCACTGCCATTTACACGTCCCCTGTGTCCTCTCCCAGTGTGTCTGTCACCCCCTCTTCCAAACCACACAAACGCAGGCAGCCACCCACCCAACAGCCATCCACCTCACAACAGCCTCCGTCACAAGCCCCTGCACCCAAAGACAGCACACTTGACTCTCCTACAACCACATCCTCTTCCTCCACTCCCATACCCACTGCACCTACCCTTCCCACTGCTCCTAAAAAGTTTTTCCTCTCCAAAATTAACCTCTTTGCATCACCTGACCCACCCCCTCCATCTCGTAAGAGTCCAAACAGCACCTCAGCCACCACAAGCCCTGCACCTACAAGGACCATAGTCCAGGGCTATTGGAGTCCACCAGCTTCTAGGGCAGCAACATCGGCCAGCAGCAAGGGGACAGCCAGCCCACCCCCTGGGAAAAAAACTAAAAAAGGGAAGGGCCGGCGCGAGAGGCCAGAGATGGCAGCCCCCAAAGGCAATACCCTGGCACCGTCACCTGGCACATCCACAAAGGGAGGCAAGGGCCCCAGAGAATCGGCGAAGGAGGGCAAGGTCAGCAGGGCGGACATTTCCTGCAGCAGGCGAGCTGCCCAAGAGGGCCCCACCAGCCCCATTTCGGGTGTGAAGGAGGACAGGACTCCAGCACAGGAGGGCCCCGCAAGCAAAAGGTCGGATGGCGACTGAGCGGAAAATATTGGCCCGATCTGGTTCCCTGGGAACACATGTCAAGCACCGCTGAACAGGGCCCCGCCATGACAAGCACCGCTGAACAGGGCCCCGCCGTGACAAGCACCGCTGAACATGGCCCCGCCGTGGCAAGCACCACCAAACTGGGCCCCGCCGTGGCAAGCACCGCCGAACTGGGCCCCGCCGTGGCAAGCACTGCCGAACTGGGCCCCGCCGTGGCAAGCACTGCCGAACTGGGCCCCGCCGTGACAAGCACCGCTGAACAGGGCCCCGCTGTGACAAGCACCGCTGAACAGGGCCCCGCCGTGGCAGGCACCGCCAAACTGGGCCCCGCCGTGGCAAGCACCGCTCCGCTGGGCCCTTCATCTCAAGCACCGCTCCGCTGGGCCCTTCCTGTCAAGCACTGCTCCGCTGGGCCCTTCCTGTCAAGCACCGCTCCGCTGGGCCCTTCATCTCAAGCACCGTTCCGCTGGGCCCTTCCTGTCAAGCACCGCTCCGCTGGGCCCTTCATCTCAAGCACCGCTCCGCTGGGCCCTTCATCTCAAGCACCGCTGGCCCATTGGCAGGGCCGGATCTGTGTCGGCCAGGGCTTCACGAAGCACTCTGGGCACCATGCCTCCTCCAGAACCAGTGGAGTCTCTAATCCACTTCATGGACTGTGGCTTTGCACTCCCCAGGATGGTACAGTGGGCAACCCACCCACTGTAGAGACTTGTGAGACTGTGGCTTTGCACTCCCCAGGATGGGACAGTGGGCATGGAGGCCCCTCGTGGATCTGGCGTCGTGGACTGAACTGGCTGAGGTGCCCCCCTTCCCTTCCCCCTGAGGTGCCTGTCGTTTTACTATCTGATGCCCCTGCAGTGTTCTCTCCAATGGAATCGGGTCTCGTGTGTGGGCTTTGCCCATGTGTTTAGGCCCATTGGCCCACGAACAATGGATGATAGCCAATATGGGCCGGACTTTTGACCTGTGTATATATTGTTCATGATGTAATTTATTTTATTTATATTTTCATATTTCACTTAACTTCAATTATGCTATAATATACTTCATTTTTAATGATCATTTTATTTTGTCTTTGCATTCTTCCGGGTGGGGGTTGGGGGGTGTCACTCAGACTTGTTGCTCTGCATTGATGTGTGTGTTGTAGTGGGTGAGGGTGGGGGTGGGTGTGTGGCGTATGTGTGTCCCCGTAATTTTTTGCCTCCCCCCTCCCCTGTGTCGTAGGTGCAGTACTCACTGTTGTCTTCTGCGCCGGCGTTCGTGCTCCTGGTAGAGGAGCAGGTAGACAATAGCTGGTAGGATGTGTAGTTCGGGTTCCATGCTGTCCAGATTCCTCGTGGGGTGTATGGAGGTGAGCGTTTTCCTGTTCGAAGTCTGTTTCCGCCGTGTTTTTATCGGCGGGGCTCCTGCCCCGGAAAAGGTGGCGGACTGGTGAGTTGTGATAGGGTGGGCGGTACATTGTCTGCCGCCTGTCTGTTGGCGGTGACCGCCGCGCTGCTTGTCTGTACCGCCGTGGCGGTCGGAGTGGTAAAGTGGCGGGCTGTGTTGGCGGTTCCCGCCAGGGTCGGAATTCCATTTTTTGGGCCGCCTGCCTGTTTGCGGGTTGGCCGCCGCTTTAACACCGACCGCCAGGGTTGGAATGACCCCCTTAGTATTGACAAGGCAAAAATGACACGGAGAGTGACCAGTATGAAAATCTTAATGTGGAAAATTGGAAGGAGATATTCTGGAAGTAATAGAAGTTACATATTTACAGCGTAAGGTTATGCTGCATAACCTTCTGTTTTGGGCGATTCCAAAACCTAAGGCAATGAACTCTTCTTGTATGGGGAACTGGCATTGCCACAACATGTTATTTAGCTCCTTCTTCCAGGAGTTGTAGGAGTGCAATATTGTTATTGGTGGCAGTACGAATTTTCAAATCTTGGATGCAGTTCTTGAAAATGGAGCCTGATGCACTATTCGAATTCACAAACCTAGGATGGGCAATTTGCACACCAGTGGATTTGTGAATGAGAATGCAATCTGCAATCTATCATTATGTATTAATGGATCCCATCACAAATTTTACATTCACTTGGGCTTTGTAAAACAATCTCCCTAATAAATATGGGTTAAGAAGTTTGCAGTTTGCAACCCCTACCCACCTGCTGTGTTTGAATGCAATTGAAATCAAGGCGGTTTGCAAAGGGGAGCTGACGTCTATCCCTACATTTGCATGTGCAAATGTGAAACATCATGGACAGCTGTCTGTTAAAGGTCCAGATGCCACTTACATTTTTTTTTTCAAAAATCAGTTTTGGGTACACATTGGAGGAGTGGTGCTCTTGATCACTGCCTGATCCTACAAGACCATCAGGATGATTTCCAAAGGGAATCCTTTGCTTTGCTATTACCTTGTCTTATCGGTCTGTAACTGAGTAATGATATGCAACCACAATTACAGTCACAAACCATTGCTACATCCTATTGCAAGTCCCAAATAGATGGGTGTTAGAAATTGGGACTCTAGTTGGCAGACGTATACACCCTATCCAAATAGGGACAACAGTCCTAGTCAGGATAAGTGAGGTACACACCCTAAATTAACCTGTGCTCACCCTCTGGTTGCTTGGCACAGTGCAGTAAGGCTTACGTTGGGAGGCAATGTGTGTAAAATAGTTTGTTCAACACTTAAAGAAGTAAAACAGTGAGAAACACCACACAAAAAGTATTCACACCAAGTTAGA
Organism: Pleurodeles waltl; assembly: GCF_031143425.1. NCBI lineage: Eukaryota > Metazoa > Chordata > Amphibia > Caudata > Salamandridae > Pleurodeles > Pleurodeles waltl. The sequence goes on from NC_090444.1 coordinate 450,220,057, forward strand.
AAAATAGATCTTAATTTAATGAACAAAACCGGTGCAAAACAGCAAAAATACAATAAGTGGAAGTCAAGAAGGAATTTTTAAAGAATATTCTGCAATTGTAGTGCGTAGAAACTTAAAGCGTCAACCGGGGCTATCAGGTCGCGCTAGACTGGGGTAAATCCAAAGGTCAGGTTGACCGCGATGGAGAGCAGGTCAGTTACAGTGAACAACCTTGTCTTGCTGAAACAGGCCCTTGGATGGAGTGTTGCGTCAATGCTGAGGAGGCGATGCATTGGTTCTAATCTGTGCAGTCAGGAAACGCACATTGTTGATCACTGCTGTTGTCAATGCGATGTCCCTGAGGTGTGGCATCGAACCCTTTGTGATGAAGATGAGGTGTCATTGTCGAGCCACACAGCAGGCAATGCGGAGGCGATGCACGGGGGCTGATGGTGATGCCTTGATCCTATGCCGCACAATCAGGGATGCATCAGCACTGAGGAGGGGTGCGGCTGTTCCAATCGGCACAATTGTGGTGATGACTCAACATCAAGGTTTGCAGCACAGAAAATCCCACTTCCAAGGGCTCAGAACTGGATTGGCCTCCTCTTGATTCAGGCAGTCTTTGGTGTCCCTGAGACTTTAGAACAGCAGACATGCCAGCAAGCTCTTGAAGTCACTTTTGTTCTGGGGATGTAGAGATGAAGGTCCAATCCTTCTCACGCCCAGAAAAGGAGGGCATCAGTCAAAACGGCAGGCATAGCAAAGAAGGAGTCCATCAAGGTCCAGCAGAGTTCCAGCAGAGTGACAGTTCCTCCCTGCAGCAGCACAGCAGTCCTTCTTCCTGGCAGAATGTCCTCAAGTCCAGAAGTGTGTGATCTGGTGAGGTTTGGGATTCAGTACGTATACCCAGTTGTGACTTTGAAGTGGTGGAGACTTCATAGAGAGGCCTTCGAAGTGCACAAGATCCCCGCCCTTCCTTCCCTGCTCTAGACACTCTGCAGGGGGTTATGTAGCTCTTTGTGTGGGGGCAGGTACAGGCCTGTTCAGGTCCAAGTGTCAGCTCCTCCCTCCCATCCAGCCCAGGAAGACCCATCAACCTGGTGATGGGCCATCAGGATGTAAGTGGCACACCTACATTTGTGTGTGGTTGTCTGGAGGGAATGCACGAGAGCCCAGCTGTCACTCACCCAGACATGTATTCACAGGCAGGCAGAGGTAAAAATTGTTAAAGAAAGAAATTGGCAATTTTCTAAAAGTGGCATTTTCAGACTTGCAACTTAAAGTCAAGCTTCACCATAACTTGTGTTTTTAAACTGCGAGTCTAAAGACTCCAATCTCAAAGTACCTTTCTGGTCCCAATTGGAAATTACACTTATAAAATGCAATAAGGTAATCCCAATGTTAACCTATAGGAGAGATAGGCCTCTGCCATAGGTTAACATAGTAACAGTGGTAGTGAAAACCAAATTTAAGAGTTTTTCACTACCTAGACATGTAAAACCTGAAAGTACATATCCAACTTTTTAAATACACTGCACCCTGCCCTTGGAGCTGTCCAGAGCCTTCCTTAGGGGTGGTGTCTATGTATTATTAACAATGGTTCTGGCCTTTCAAAAGGGTTGCCAGTTCGAGATAACAGTTTAAAAATGCATCCACAGGCTCTGCAATGGCAGTCCTGAGTCATGTTTAAAGGGATAGTGAAGTGGTGGCACAATCAGAATGGCAGACCCACCAGTAGCATTTAATTTACTGGCCCTGTGCAAATGTAGTTCATGGACACTGTGCCAGTGGAATCAAGCTAGCCTGGCTGATGAAGGATGAGACCCTGAAACGGGTCCCAGGGTGCTTGTTTGCAGTCCAGGGAGGATCTGGAATGGCATTTGGGGCTGGACTGTTCCCATGAGGAACAGGGTCAAGACTGGTTTGCATGTGGTTGGGTCCAGGCTGGGGTGGCATGGTGAGCAAAACAACATGGATTAAACCCAGATCTGTGACTGGGGGGGAGTGTTTGAAAAATTTCAGCACTCCGTCCATCATCCTTTTGTGTTTCAAAAGTCGCCCTAAGTGGGAAGGGTATGCCCAGACGTGGGTCCCGTGCTCACTGTGCCTCTGGATTCAACCTATCCTGGCTGATGAAGGGTGACATCCTGAAACCGGTCTCAGGATGCTTGTTTACGGTCTGGAGGGATCTGGCAGTTTGGGCTGGACTGTTCCTATGAGGAACAGGGTCAAGACTGATTTGCATATGGCTGGGTCCAAGCTGACGTGGCATGGTGAGCAAAAGAACCATGGATTAAACCCAGATATGTGACTGGGAGTGTATGTTTTAAAAGTTTCATCACTCTGTCCATCATCCTTTTGTGTTGCTAAAGTCACTCTAAGTGGGAAGGGTATGCCCAGATGTGAGTCCCATGCTCATTGTGTCACTGGATTCAAGCAAGCCTGGCTGATGAAGGGTGATACCCTGAAATTGGTCCCAGGATGCTTGTTTCCAGACTAATTTGCATATCGCTGGGTCGTTCTGGGGTGGCCTGGTGAGCAAAAGAACAATTGATTAAACGCAGATCTTTGACTGGGGGTGAGTGTTTGAAAGGTTCCTGCACTCCGTCCATCATCTTTTTGTGTTGCTAAATTCTCATTTGTCAGCATATGATAAACATATGCAGCATATGATAAACATATGCAAAGCTTTGCCTTAAATAGTTTGTTCTACCAGGGGCGGCTTCTCCATTAGGGCGGAGGAGCATCAACCCCCCCCCCCGCCAGCAGTGGCAGCTGCAAAACCTTTAAAAGAAAAGGATAATAAACTATGTTTATTATCCTTTTCTTTTAAAGGGGCGGGCTGCGGGGGTGCACTTCCCATCAGAGCGCATGTTTGTTTGGCCATTAGTCTCGGTACGGCCGAACATACATGCGCAGTGTGCTCTCTCCAGCCCAGCAACACAGTTGCCGGGCTGAAGAGAACCTGCACAGGCTCCTAGTCTGCTTGGGAGCACCCTGGCTCGGAATTCCCAGCCAATCTTAATGCTGCTCTGAGCAGCATCAGGATTGGCCGCAGGGGGGGCTGGGAGCCTTTGCCTGCAGCGAGACGGAGGAGAGGAGCGACGCCAAAAGAGTGAGGTAAGTGTTTTTTTTTTTAAATGTAATTTATTTGAATGTTTATTCCCCCCACGTGCGCTACCGCAACCCTTCCACGCCCCACGAGCCACTCCTGCGTTCTATGAATTTCATGTAAATTAAGAAAATACTTTCTGTCTCTGTGATTTTATCACCGGAGATCGCACCCTGTGCACTAGTGCCACATTCTTGCAGTAAGTCACAACGGCCCGTTGCATAAGCTCATAATTACTTCCCTGTAGGTTTGTAAAAGGACTTAGGATGTGCTGCCATTGAACAAATCCACCAAGTTATGATCTATTCCTCTGCAAATGTGCACGTAAGTGTGCTGATACGCCTACATGCATGCATTGGAAGATGCACACCCACGTTTGTGAATTGGAAGGATGCACACTTTGCACATTTTTACTTGTTCAATTAGAAATGTGAATTTGCAGCATAGGTAATAAAATCAGTATTTTTATAGTTTGCCCCCCCTTGGCTTTATGGTGGGAAAGATTGGAAATAGGAAATTGTGCCAATTAATCAGACCTTTTTGTCCGCAAAAAGTAAGGAGCGCTCTGATACGAAATTATCATTCATCATTTATTTCATGTAAGATCTTCACGTACGAAGAACGGATGTATAATTATCATGCACCTCGAAAAAACCTTCACATAGAGAGTTGCAATTAACTGTGGTTAAAGTGGTGAGATTGTTATTGTCTTATCACATCCATGTTTAGTATGAAATTGCAGCTTCTAAACCATAAGTGCTTCCGGCCTGTAAAAACATGGCAGATTCTAAGCAGTTACATTCGTTGCCAGCAGGCAGCCCACATATTATTTTATTGGAAGTTCGTTTACCAAGCACTCAACAAAAACGACAGTTTTACTGTAACATTGTTAGCAGATTTTTTTCCGTTGTTGAGTCCTATTTATATTTCACTTTTAAGACAAAGTGCACAAGGAGCTCGCACAAGACAACTCCCAGGTTTCATTGGCTATAAAAACACACATCAGGATCAGGATAAACAGTGGGATAATATAACTGGTTGCAATACTAACATTTACCTTCAGCTCCTAAACTTTAAACAAACAACCATTGCGATCATAAATAACTTCACAGAGACCAAAAGCAATGATACAGATAGTGTAAACGCAATGTAAAGCTGCCTGCTTTTAATGGACTGTGTAAGCAATGGTATGATGGCATGTTTCCAGAGGTGCAGAAGAATGTTCCTATGAATGCAACACTCTAGTAAGATTAATCAATAAAATAGGCTGCTGGTATCAAAGAAAGAAAACAAAGAAATTAGTGGGTTAAAGATTTTTCATAATTTGTTCAAAACAATTCTAGAGGATATGATGGATTCAATAAACTAAAAGGAAAACTGTCCATAAATCAGCTTCGCAAGTGTTTCTTTATTGTGAGCAAGCCTTGCGACAAATCTTGTTGCATCCGTGTTAGCCACTGGCAGGGTCCATTTATGGTTTGCTGTTAATGCTCACTTGGGGACGTATTAAACAAGAGCACCAGGCGCCCAACGGGCGTTTGCACCCACTTTGTGCACCCCTAGTAAACTTGTGTGTTACAGAATAGGCCACAAATGCTTGGGAAGTCTCTTCTGTAATCCAGATATCACTGGTGCAAATATGGTGCAAGTGCTATCATTAGAAGGTGTTCCTTCATTTACATCTGGTCACGATCCCATGCAAATGAGGGAATCACTTTGCCTTTGAGCTGGCGCTGTATTACTGATATGAGCGCAGAGGCAAACATGCCTTAAGGAGGCGCATTAAAAGTGTGCCACAAAAAGGTGGAGTACCTTCAGTGCACCTTTTAAATGTAGCCCTCTAAAGGATAAAAGGGGGTCCCATGGATTCCGCCAGACGCCATTGAGCAGGCAGGTGCAGTCACTTACTGCACCCCCTGAAAGAAGATCTCTAATTCCTTTTAAAAGTTGAGGTGGGTTGCTACCTGCACAGAGAAACACAGAGAAGCTTTTAAATAGCTGCTCCGTATTTTTCTTGAATGCGCTGCCCTGGGGGCAGCATGAGTCTGCAGCTGCCCGAGGGCAGCGCATTCTCCCTGATAGGGTGTACTTTCTGTATTAGCACTCAGCGCACCTGCTTTAAGGGACGTGTGGCACAAACATGAAAAGTGTGCCCTATCTGCAAATTAGGCCCTGGTGTAGAGGCATCTACAATGTTACAAAGACATACTTATGCGCGTTTTCACTTTAAATCAGAGGAGCACCCATCACTGTGCATAAATTAATTGTATTTCAGTATTTCATGCCACACATGAACAGTACATTACATAAGGGAAAAGATGGCTTTTTAAGGCTAAAACAACATTTGATATATTTGCAGTGGAAACTACTGAAAGAGGGGGAAGGCATCATTGAAAGAAACTGGTAGTTATGATGATGGTGCATGCAAACAACACGAATTTTTTTCTTGTAGTTTTCATTAAAGAATGTAAAAATCGAACTTTTCCCCTCAAATCCAGTAAAATGTGTCACTTCTTGTAAGCTATGAATATCATTACTTATGCTCTGTCATGGGCTGCTCGTGAAAACACTAACAGTATCATTGGTGACCATGCAAATGCTATCACCTATTACATCAATAAAGACATTTCAAATGACATAATTGATTACTTCTATGATGAGAGCACTTATGAAAACATAGATGACATCATTAATGGCATCACATGCAATATTTACATAATTGTTGTTAAAAAACTTTGGCTTTCATCCTTGCACACCATCCTCAAGGAAGGGCATTTGTCTATGGCAGTGAAATATACAAAAAGGGCAAGATGCCATTGAAAAAACTTATGAGAGTTTGGGGTTGATGCAACATGTGAAAACATCAGTAACAACCTGTGTATTGTACCCCAGTTAATGAAATTGCTTCACCCAAATATATGAATTTTAAATCTCAGAATTATTTCTCAGTGGCTTTGTTTGTTAAACATCTCAAATACATTTACTTTCATTATTTTCACTTGGTACTAAACATAAATGCACATTTCTAATTGCCCCTGAAATAACAGTCTCTCTCTCTCTCATTAGTGTCATTAACTACATGTTCATACAATCAATTCATACAGTCTCTGTCAACCTATGTTGGTGAACCATCTACTTCTATCCTTTTAACTTTACATTTTTCATGATGCTGATCACAGACATCATGGGCCTGATTACAACTTTGGAGGAGGTGTTAATCCGTCCCAAAAGTGACGGTAAAGTGACGGATATACCACCAGCCGTATTACGAGTCCATTATAACCTATGGAACTCGTAATAGGGCTGGTGGTATATCCGTCACATTTGGGACGGATTAACACCTCCTCCAAAGTTATAATCAGGCCCTATGTCTTTTAAATAGCCTTCCTCAGGACTTCTCATGATTCATCTTTAGACTTACACTTATGAAGGCAATGATCTTAGAATGTATCAATAGGGTGTCAATCATACAACAAGTTCTAAATCCGTAGTTCATTTTATTTTTATTTTACTTTATCAATATCTATTGATCACTTCGAATATTTACAATATTTATCGATTGTTCCAATCTTTCATTAGATGGCTCAATCATTATTAAAAATCAAATATTTGTTTTACTTAACCAGTTTAAAAATACTCTTTTAATATAATTCCATTATTGTCAAAGGACAATGTAATTCTTATTACCAGCGGGTATTTTTGGTGAGTATAATTTAAAGGATTCATTTGATAAATATCAATATATTATTTACTGTGTATGTTGTGATCAGAGAGTGGTCTGCAATCTGTTAGGAGATTCAGATTAACGTAGGGATTTACTTCCCCTGCATAGAGTATGAGGCTTTGGGTTGACGGCACATGAAGAAGTGCACACATATGCACACATGTGTGGGCTGAGTGAGTTGGACTACTGTCCAGCTCAGCCCAGTATATGCACACAGGTAGTCCATCGCAGAAGGATCCTTTCAGGATTGGTGCTGACCTGGTGTAGGCCAGGAAGTGGGCACTCATAGTGCAATTTGGTAGTGCTTAAAGGGTTTGTCTTTCACTGTGTTATACGTTATGGGAAAAATCTGTACAGTGTTGCCCTGGCTTGCATGACGCACCAATCCTATGGTAAACATGGATCCCAAATGGAGATTCAATGTTACATTTGTCATTTCTGCACTCCTTCTGCCACTTGACGTTTTGTAATATTTCTCTGACTCACCTTCTAATTAGATTCCTAGGCTTTGTTCCCCTTGCTGAATAAAGGTATTTACTCTGCTGGCAAACCAGAGGAATAAAAACATCCCTAAACAGTAGCACTAATTTCCAATGATTATGTATGTTCCCATGAAAGAATTGAGTGGGGGTAGAAACAGCATGGGAAAACTCATTTTTACACTGTACCAGGCCTAAAAAGGCTAATCTCAGCAGAACAAAGGGCAGAAGACTGGTACTGTGGAGTCAAACACAAGAGGGCCTATCATTTGAAGCTTTGGAGGGAAAGGACCAGGCCAATTTAGCAGTTAAGAGCATTGTTTCAGGCTCTGAGAGAGATCTTTCAATAGACCACTTCTAATTGACATCTTGAAATGTCCCAGAATGCTATGCAGGAGATGGAGTTAGATTGATTATGTGTTATACCAGGATTAAACAGAGGCTTGCCTTCTACAACCCCCCAATTATAAACCTCTGTACAGGGGAGAGAGAGTGATGGAGTTTGCAGGACAATAAAGGAGACCGGACCATTTTCTGGGAAGTTGGATCTGTCTTGATTCAGACTGGATGGGACTCAATGGATTCACCTCTCCAGGGTGAGAGTCATAATTCACAGATTTTCTTTACTGGTCTGCAGGAGTTCCATGAAGCTCATACCTATTCACCTCAGTAATTATGTATATAAGGGCCAGATGTACAAAGCATTTTTGTAGTCGGAAATGGCCCGATTCACAGAATTGGACTGTTTGCATTCACAAAAATGCTTTTTCAAATGTACAAAAGCACAAATTGCAATTTGATTTTATGTTATTCACCCACAATTTTTGATTGTGATTCAGTATTTGGAAGTGGAGGGTTTAGACTGTCTCTTTCTAATCCAGAAACAGTGTGTATGTATTATTGTTTTTAGGTCAAATCCAGTCGCAAAAGAGTCATACTTTACCACCAGTGTAAAACTGATGTTAACCCATTCACAAAGGGAAGGGGATCTTAGGGGTCCCTTCCCCTTTGTAAATGTTTTTTTTTTTTTAAGCAGACAGTAGTCTACAGACCACTACCTACTTAAAAAAAAAAATGAAACTTCAAAGTTTCATTATTTCTTTTTAATCTTATCCTGTTTTCCTTAAAGGAAAATGGGCTGCATTACAAAAAAAGTTTGCCTTATTAAAAAGCAATCCTAGACATGCGTGTCTGTTGGCCTCAGTAGGCCATCATACCTGTGATGGTTGCAATTTCTAATGGGTCACAAACTATGACCTATCTCATTAATATTAATGAACGAGGTCGATTTACAATCCACAAGGATTCCCAATTTCAAAAGTTTTCTTGCATCTGGAATTGCAATGTCCTAAATGCAAGTGGCCCTTAGTCTCTTTTAAGCTTTTTTTGCAGACATGATGACTGGCATTTGTAAATGAGTACTAATGTTTTCTGACATCAAATCCAAATCTTGATAAGATATTTTGTGCAATTTAATCACTGAAATTGTATTGTACCTTGCTCTCAGTTAATCCTTGAGTTATGTTTAGCTAACCATGACATTCCTAAAATGATCTGCTTTTCAGGCGTATCACTTATATAAAAGCCCTTTGTGATTATGCTGACTTATAACTAGCAGGGTAGCAGTAGAGTGGGAGATTAATCGGGATGTCACCTTTGTACCAATTACTTCTTTCGCTCGTTCTGGGCTGTTCTTCTTGACAATCAGTAATTTTAATTTCTTAACCAATTTCCTATCTGTAAAGTCTCCAGTAGTATCAATGAATACTGTAAGTTACAAAAATATGTTACCCTTGTCCTTCAATGAAATGTTTAAACAAATATATACTGTAATGATTGTAATGTGGTTGATATTTTTGAGAGGAGCCATTTAAAAATTGCTCAGAGGATCCCTCCTCACTTCAATTGAGCATTCTAGTTTTCCTTATGGCATTTTACAGGTTCCTTATTACATGGTTTCACATAAAGTTGATCAAAATTACAATATAAACATAGCCCTTGCTCCCTTCTTTTCTTATTTTCTTCCTTGGTTAAGGGAGGGTACACTGTGCCTAGCTTTATGTGCTTAGGAGAGTGAAGGGTGGTTATTGCTGCCTCAGAACTTCTCTTGAACACTCTTTTTTAAATTCATTTTTTTTTCTTTTCAAATTGTCTTTCTGTTAATCTTTTATCAAGTCTTATAGTTACATAAATTAGATCCTCTACACTTTTCTGGAGAACTGGATTCTGGGATAAGATGCCTTTTAATTCATCAGTCAGAACCAAATAGAAAACAATAGTTCTTTTTTCTTCCGGCCAATTAGTTTCAACAATCAATTTATGGAATTGTGTCACCTTCTGTAACTAATCTTTTTTTACCTTGCCTAAGGTCTGGTAATTCATGATCAGCCCCTTGGGTAAACATCCTAAAATCAGAAATCCTACTTAAATTTTTCTTAAATTCTTCAGTTCTTTCCTATCAATGTCACTGACTAGGCTGTTGTTTCATCTGATAAATAGTATATTATGAACACAAGATTTGACTCTGGATTGGAAATTAACCGGTTTTAGAGAAAAAAAGGAACCCATAATTGATTTAAGACATTTTCTAGCGAGTCACCCTGTTAGAAATCGTGTCTCTCGATGACCGAGCTATCCACCCTGTCCAAGTGTGGACCACAATCCTAGTCAGGGTAAGTCAGATACACACTATCAATTAACCTGTGTTCACCCTCTGGTAGCTTGGCATAGAGCAGGCAGGCTTAACTTAGGAGGCAATGTGTAAAGTATTTGTGCAACACTTACAAGAGTAAAAACAGTGACAACATCACACACCAAAAAAGAAAATAGATCTTCATTAAATGGACACAACAAAACCAAAATGGCAAAAATCCAATAAGTAGAACTCAAGATATGTTTTTTTTGTTTTGAAGAATATCTGCAATTGTAGTGCTTAAAAGCTTAAACTGAGACTATATGGTCACGCTAGACCGGGATAAATCCAAAGTTCAGGCCAAAGTTCAGGCTGAAAGTGATGGAGCATGGACCAGATACAGCAATCAACCTTGTCCTGCTTGTGTGGAGAGTAGCATCAATGTTAAGGATTCAATGCAAGGGCCAGGGGTCTGATATGAAGGCAATGCATCAGTTCTGTTCAACACAGTTGGGAATGCGTCTTTGTCGAGCCACGCAATTATGGATGTGATTTTGAAGCTTAACTCAAATGAGACCAAAGTCCTCATCCTGGGCTCCAATCCCTCTGCCTGGGACAACTCCTGGGGGCCCACAGTGCTCTGAACTCCCCACACACCCATGGAGCACGCAAAAAACCTCAGCATTATCCTGGACTCCTTGCTCTCAATGAACCACCAAATCAATGCTGTTTCATCCTCCTTTTTCCACACGCTCCACCTGCTTCGTAAGATCTTCAAGTGGATCCCCAATGAGTCCAGGAAAATGGTCACCCATGAGCTCGTCAGCAGCAGACTTGACTATGGCAATGCACTCTATACCAGCACCACCCAGAAACTCCTAAAGAAACTGCAGAACATTCAGAATGCCTCCGCCAGCGTCATCCTAAACATCTCACACCAGAGCCACATCACCGGCCACCTGAGAGATCCTCGCTGGCTACCTATCAACAAAAGAATTAACTTCAAGCTCCTCATGCATGCCTACAAAGTCCTCTAATATGCCGGACTTGCATACATCAACCACCGCCTCTCCTTCTATATTCCCACCAGACATCTCTGCTCCCCTCAATTGACCCTGGACACCATCCCACAGATCTGCAAGACCATGGCTGGAGAAAGATACTTCTCCTACCTCACTGCAAAGACCTGGAACTCCCTACGTCTGCACCTCAAACAATCACCATCGCAATTCAGGAAGGACTAAAAAGACCTGGCTCTTCAACTATACTGCATATCTACCCCGCAGCCCACACTCAGCACCTTGAGGCCCTTACAGGTGAGTAGTCACACTTTATAAGAATCCTGATTGATTGGTTGATTGATATCCTCGAGGTGTGACACTGAAACCTTTGCAATGAAGGTGATGTGTCATCATCAAGCTGCACAGCTGGCAATTCAAAGGCGGTGCATTGGGACTGATGGTTATGTGTCGTTCCTGAGCTATGCAATCAGCGATGCAAAGTCCTCGTCCTCAGCGTCAGCAGTGATGCGTCGGCATCGAGGAGAGATGCAGAGGTTCAGATCAACACAGTGGTGTCAGTTTCCTCATAACACAGCTGCAGACCCACTTCTGAGGGCCCAGGACTGGATTGGCTCAACTTGGCAGGATACGTCTCACAACTGGCAGACTCCAGAAGCTGCAGCAGAGGTGAGTGAAGCCTTTGATGTTCCTGAGACTTTAGAAAAGGAGGCAAGCAAGCAAGCCCTTGGAAACACTTTGGTTCTTGGGATGTAGAGATTCAGGTGCATTCCATCTCACTCCCAGGCAAGGAGGGCAGCATTTAGCAGTGCGGGCACATCAAAGCAGGAGTCCATCAAGGTCCAGCAGAGTGACAGTCCCTCCCTTCAGCAGCACAGCTACCCTTCTTTCTGGCAGAATGTCTTTAGGTCCAGAAGCTTACTGTCTTGGTTGGGTTTAGGTTCCAGTACTTATGCCCAGTTCTGACTTTGAAGAGGGGGAAATTCAAAGAGAGGTCTTTGAAGTGCACAAAAAGGTGTTATACAAACAAATCTCTAGCAGACTAATTTTTTGGGATGGTTGAAGTATCATGTTGATCTACTAGAATCATAGTTATATCTTCAATGTGTTCTCTCTGAGGAATCTCTAGATCAATCAAGTATGTTCACAGATGCATAATATGGCCCATATTAATGAACTATTTTGGTCCTCTTTTCCTCACATCTATAGTGAAGGGTTAATGAAGGCACAGCCTTTCACAATGTATTGCATTAACTCTAACTCAATAAACATCAAGCCTAAGCCAGCTATAGTCTTACCTCTTTCCTCTCCAGGTAACCCCAGGTCAATTTACACACAGCATTTACTCCCAAGTAACAGCACAGCCAGTGGGTTGCTTTTCTGTCAAGGTTTATGCTTTTGCCTCACCTATTCACTACTTGTGAGTTGATTATGGTCATAGGCACAACTGTATGTGCAACACTCTACTTTCATAACACTACAGGAGCCCCCAAAACCTGAAGGCCTACTTAGCAGTAAGCAAGCAGGAATCCAACAGGTAGTAGGTACATACATAGTTTTCTCATCACACTCTGTCCACTATTTTAGCCCCTATACCCACTATAAAGGTCCATCATCTGTGCCAATGTCTGGTAGGTGGTACATGGCAATTTAAAACTATGTCAAACCACTTGCTAGATCCCATGCACAAAGATTCCATTAACACCTCATAGATACTCCACAGTTAATACATGCTTCAACCAAAGGCGGTGGCGCAGGAACTGAGATTAGCAAAGTTCCATTCCCAGTGGCTTAGAGGTCTAAGTTATGGTGTTCAACCACTTTTTGTGTTACCTAATCTTGCACCCCGAAATGGATTAACTATTATACACTGTTGATATAACAATGTGATTGAGGATGGAATTGGTGATACTATATGTAATGTCATCAATGCTGTATTTTGACAGTAATATCATCTGTAAAATACACTGTGGATTTGAGATATGGCTTGCTTGGCTAACCAGAATTTAACAGAATTACAGAATTTCTGTGTAATTTCTAATAAAGTTTAATTTAATATATATTTATATAGCATGCAGTTATCTTAAGCGTATGGGGTAAAGGCGTTTGATATTGCTATGACTTTGACTAATTCACTGATGGATTGCGGATTACAGACAAGATTCTGTCAGTGTTACTTATGTGAGAAGGTCCCACTCTATGTCACCTATTAAGTAAACTGAGCGACAAGCATATATGATTATTATTTATATTGTGATGAGAGCTGTGTTACAACATAATCTGGACACCTTTCATTGGATTTCAGGTTAGTATGTGTATTATTTCTAAACATCTTTTCTGATAGACCGTGACTACAGAGCTTGTGTTATGGAAGATGCAGTACCGTCTGTTATACTTTTGTTCAATCACATTCCATTCTTACAGATGACACAGTGTATTTGATTGAACTATAAACCAATGTTATACTTTACCATACTTCGTTTACAAGCCTAAGAAGACAGCCACATATCTATCTGGTCGTTTTGTAACAATTGGGGTCCTTTTTAAGGTCGAGCCTGCGTCGCATGCGCTTGCACATGCGTTTTGCTTGAGAGACGCTTTAGGAGTTAGAAAAAGGCTCGGAGCCCCGTCCACATCACATCAGTGTCTTTCATTGGTTTGTAGGCTTGCCTATTAAAATCTGCTTGCTTTCATTAGTGGAAGGCATGCATATGACATGCCTTTTCCGGTGGTTAGCCTTCCTCGAGCGCAGCGACCAAGTACTGAAAGCATGCTAGGCTCCCTGTTTACTGTCAGATTTGTGGACTACTTTTTATCTTTTGTTCACAGCGCGATCTCGCTTGGCAGAAGTCAAGCTCTTTGCATAACATCGACCCTGTTACATAGATAATTGCACTTTTGCCGGTAGGTTTCACTATGAGTAAACTGTAGCAGCGCGATCGCACAGTTTTTTTCTTTCAATGTCGCAAGAAAAATCCGGTTGGGAGTTTACAACTGCTAATAGCTGTAACTCAGAGAAATGCTAAACCCTAGAGCATTGCAAATGCTTGTTCAATGTTATTGTTTGTTTATGTTCACATACTACATAAGGTTGAGTCCAGCACTACCACCCTGTGCGTGAACAAGGCTTAGTGCTGAAACGCATTGCAGGGGCTGGAATTTGCACAATAAACTAGCATTTTTAGAGTCCTCAAGTGCGTGTGCACTGTCTTTTCATGATAAAACATAGTTTTGATGAGTTATTAATGCAGAAAGCAGATGCGTTTCGATGAATGCCTTTTTCAATGCTCGCTAACAATTAAGACATTGTTCTCCCTATTGCACTTAAATTGATCCAATTATACTCCTACTGCCACCTTATTGACTTATCTGATCTTTGGTAAATCCATTCAGTGGTTCTGATGTTTTTTAAAAAATCGCAAAAGTACATATGAATTATTATATCCTTTTGTAATAACCAACACTCACATTTGGTTGGTATTTCATCCTCCTTCTTTCTTCCTAATATCCATTAAACAGTTCTTAACTCCATGCATCAGAACCACTGAATGGATTTACAAACATCAGATAATTCGATAAGGTGGCCGTGAAGGAGAGATGAAATTTGGAGGGCCAGTCTTTCTTCTGTGGTAACATAATTATCCAACAGGAGTGTAATTGGATCAATTCAAATGCAATGGACAGAAAAATGTCTTATTTGTAGGTTTGCCTACCTCCTGCTTTTTGTGAGACTTTTATGGTATTAACGTGAGTCATCACTCACATATATGGCACCGGTCTCAAGGTGTTCGGTGGCACAGGTGGAAATGTGAAACAGAGGTAAAATTGCTCACAGAACCAATGCATCGGGATTCTTTTGGACCATTAACCGCTGTCGAAAGTAGATGTCGGAGATTATTCAAATCTGTGGAGTGATTTTCATTGGGCTAAACTCCCGCAGTGATATGGCAGTGGATTTTCGAGTGACAGTGTATGCGGCATGCGAGGGGTAATGTAATTACACAATGGACATTTTAATGGAAGTACAAGCTGCCCTATGCATGGAGTTAAAAACTGTTTATAGGATAATAAGCAGAAAGAAGGAGAATGGAATACCAACCAAATGCGCTGTTTGTTTATCACAAAAAGACATACCCCCTCATTATGACATTTGCGGTCAGCTGACCGCCACACCGGGGATGTCGGTAGTTCAGTCGCCAGGCTGGCGGGTGAAGACCATCAAATTATGACCATGGCGGTGATCCCTCCCATATACAGCCAATGTACCATCTAAACCACCAATGCACTCCGGCCACCGACCACAGCAGTTGCTATCTTCAGGCTGGCGGAACACCATTCCCCGCCCACCATATTATGACATAGCACACCACCAGGAATTCTGGGGCGGGACCACCGCCACAGAAAACCTGGCGTAAACGGATCATAGAAAAGGAGACACTCACCTCCAGGGACACAGAGGAGCCCGGGACCACCATGGAACCCGAACTGGAAGCCTTAACGATGCTGGACCACGCAATGGCAGTCCAGAAGCAGCAACGTCAATGACAACAGTGAGTACAGCCGTCTAGCACACAAGGGAGAGAGGGGAGAGTGACACACCCACATGCACAACACACACCATACACACGTACCACACACTGAGAAAAATCTGCTGAGAAATCCAACAGCAATATAAGCAAGAACTAAAGAAAGCCAGGACATATACTTTTAGTCCAACAACGGTATTCCAGTGGGAATAGTGCCCACAACAGTAAGACAACTAAGTGCAAAGGGCCATTGGCCAGTTCAGTGTGAGAAACAACCCAGATGGTAACGAACAAGGCCCAACTTGACTCCTGACAGCCCAAGTCACTCCACTGCGCAGGGACATCATTATGCAAGGCAGGCACCTAAGCAGGCAGGGGTGAGGGGGTGGGAGGGTTTCTTGGGAGGGGCGACCTTGGGTTTGGGAGGGGGTGGGCCTTTGCTCTTCTGTTTAGGGGCAGGGGAGTGGGCTTGGAGCGGGGGGTCGAAGTGGCAGTCTTGTGCCTCTTAGTGGGATCTTTTCCTGCAGGAGTAGGGACATGAAAGTACTGGGAGCTGGAGGTGTTAGGCTGTGGAGCAGGATCTTCCTATTCTAGACAGGATGGGATGGGGAGGAGGAGGGAAGAGGTCAAGGTGGGCAAGGAACAGGTTTTTAGGTACAATGGGTGGGCTGTGGGAGCAGGTTTGGGAGTAGAGGTATAGGAATAGGTGTGCTAGGCTGGGTTGCAGGTGCATTTACAGTGTGCATGTGTGTGGTGGATGGCTGTTGAGTGTCTGAGTGGGAGCATTTCTGTTTTTGGAGGGGGGCAGACAGGGTGAGAGAGGACTAACAGGTCGTGTGCATGTATGTTGTGGTGGTGTCTGCAAGTGAGGTGGGTGTGCTGCATGTGGTTGTGATGCTGGTGGTGGTGACTGCGCATGTGGTGAATGGGGTGCTAGTCTGCGTGTCTGCTGTTGTGGTGACTCTGGGCAAGGCTGTACAGGTGGCAGGATCCGGGACTGAAGATGCAGTGCTTGCAGGTGTGAGTGCTGATGTGACTGTGAGGGAGGAGGAGGAGACAGTGGAAGCAGTGGCTGTTATTGTGTGTGCTTCTGTATGTTGGCTGTGTATATGCTTGTAGTGTGATCTGTGGTGCCTGTGCTTGTCTCTGCGAGTCCTGTCTGTTGTCTTGGGAGCATGCTGGTCTGATTGTGTGCTTGGGATGGGTTGGGGGAAAGGGCTTTGGGACTGGGAACCGGTAGTTGGAGGGGAGATGGAAGAACCAGGGACACTGGCTGCCATCAAAGAGGAGACCAGAGCCTGAAACAAACCCTGTAGGGCAGCTAAGCCACTGTGAATGCCCTCCAGGTAGGCATAGCATTGCTGCATCTGGGATGCCATCGCCTGGATGACATTCACTATGGTTGACTGCCCTACAGAGATGGATCTTAAGAGGTCCATAGCCTCCTCAGTGAGGGCAGCAGGGCTGACTGGGGCAGGGCCTGAGGTGTCTGGGGCAAAGGAGATGCCCACCCTCCTAGGTGAGCAGGCACGGGAAACTGGTATGAGGGTTACTGGGAGGGCAGTGAAGGTACGGGTGGCAGAAGATGATGTAGCTGGGGTGGTCCCAGAGGGGTCCGCCACCGCCAAGGAGCTTTCTTCAGAAGAGGAGTCAGTAGTATCAGCTCCTGTTTCCCCCATGGTGCTCCCCTCGCCCTCCAACCCACTGGTCCCCTCGGTGTCGGTCGACTCTGCCTCCTGGATCCCATGCTCTGCAGCTCCCCTACTCACCGGTGCCACTGCTCCTTCACCAGATGATGCTGATGCACACAAGGAAAGGATGAGAAAATATGAGAGGGTGGTGTAGAAAGAAAGCGAGCACAAGGTCAATTACAGCATGTATGGCATACACATCACAATGACTCACTGGGACTAACACTGTGCAGTATGAACTACAATACCAAACCATTGCCTGGAAACAACAACGGAAATTAACTCAAACACTACCATCTGCATACCTACTGGGACTCACTAAGCCACGTCTGCCATGGTATGCCAGCTACTTGCAATACCAAATGTATATACCATTCTACATTGCTAAGCAGGACTCTACAAGATTAGCCAAACGGGCATATTGGGTCATCCACCAACTAGAACCTTGCACTCATACAACATGGCAGACATCAATAAAATTCCACACAGCGTGTGCTCACGCCCTTCTGGCTGCTGTGCTGCCCTCAAGCACCCATCTAACTCTGGATTGGCCACTATCAGTATGTAGGCCATTAGGGTGGTCAGGGTCCGACGGGCACCCCTCCCTCGTTGGGAGGACATCCCCAGCTGGGCCTCGGTGGTCTTCTGGGTCCAGAGTTGCAAGTCCTCCCACCTCTTTCTGCAGTGGGTGCTCCAACAGATATGTACCCCCAGAGTCCGCACATCCTTGGCGATGGCCCGCCATAACCCTTTCTTCTGATGGGCACTGACCTGCATAGGGAACACAGACAGAAGTACACCATGAGAAAATATGCACCCCCCAAAGCACACACATACATCTACATACAGCCATGTCACATCCAAAGTACCCAAAAGGGGCTCTCCTGTTGATCTGGAGGCCCACACAACTGTCCATACAAGGGTAGGACCCCACCCACAAGCTTCTCCAGTTCCTCAGATGTGAAGGCTAGGGCCCTATCCCCTGTAGCATGGGCCATCGCTGGTTCCAGACACAGGACACAGCAGCACATGCAGTGGAGGTGTTGATGTGTTGAGAGTCAATAATCAAGTGAAGTGGGATAGAGAAAATGGCGGTCACGTCCACGCTGGTGTACACCGTCACCGCCGTTGGTTATCATCATTGGTTCCTGTGCTCAATAGACTTCCATGTTAACCAATGAGGAATTGCACAGCAGTGCAGACCGCCTTCTGCTGTGATGCCAAACAGTGGCGGAGTGAGGTCACTGCCACCTGTCTCTGCATACAGGACAGGCAGTTGCCAATTCATAATGTTGGTACTCATGGCAGTCAATTAAATGTGCGTCAGAGGTACCAAAGGTAGACACCAAGGCAATTCCAGTCCGCTACATACTTTGGTTTGTTTGTAGACTCTGGCACTCAAATTAGATCTCATAGCAGTGCACTGCTTGCAGATGAGTAGTTTACAGAACATTTAAAATGAGATGCTACTAATCACAACACACAAATCCGACTACATCTGTGAGACACAATGCTAATGAAAAGTAGTGGTATTTTTGAGGAACTCTGGTTGCATGTAGGGAACACCAGTGCAAACTTACAATCTTTGTTTGAGTAAATTGGATGTGACTGCTCTGTGTACTGTGATATTGTGTGTCCATCCTTCCTGTAGTCACACGATGCTTGGTTTACTTAGATACCAACCACTGCAGAGGAGGAGGAGGAGGCAAGCACCCGTGTACAGACCCCTAGTCGACTTGGCTACACTGGAGGAATGGCACATTATAATGAACTATCCTCTGGACAGGGCCACAATTACTGAACTGTGTCAACAATTGGAGCCAGATCTGATTCCTGCTATTCATAACACTACAGCAATACCCCCTGCAGTACAGGTACTGTCAGTGATCCACGTCCTGGCCAGTGGTTCTTTCGAGGTGACTGTGGGCTTGGCTGCAGGAATGTCACAGCCAATGTTTTCAAATGTGCTGAAAAGAGTATTGGCTGCCTTGATGACACACATGAGCAGCTATATCTCATCCCCCCAGAGTGAGAATTTGCCCACTGTGAAGGCTGCATTCTACACCATGGGACACATACCACATGTGATTGGGACCATTTACGGGACCCATATTGCCTTGGTCCCTCCCAGGGCAAATGAGCAGGTCTACAGAAATAGGAAGAGTTTCCATTCAATAAATGTCCAGATGGTGTGCCTTGCAGATCAGTACATCTCCCACGTTATTGCCATGTTTCCTGGATCTGTGCATGATGCCTATGTATTGAGGAATAGCAGTGTCCCACAGGTGATGGCACGACTAGAGAGAGAGAGAGAGTGGCTCATAGGTGAGCTAGAGGTTTCACCCAATGTATGTCACTGTATGCCACCTACAGTAGTACTCTGCGCTATTGTACATGAGTAATGTGTGTCTCTCACTACTTCTAGGTGACTCCGGCTACACAAACCTATCCTAGCTCTTGACACCAGTGAGGAATCCGCGGACAGGGGCAGAAAATCGGTACAATGAGGCACATGGTCACACCAAAAGGAATAATTGACAGGACTTTTGGACTACTGAGAGCCAGGTTCCGGTGCCTCCATGTATCTGGTGGATCCCTAGTCTACGCTCCTGGGAAGGTTTGCTAGGTAGTGGTGGCTTGCTGCATGCTGCACAATTTGGCCCTCAGACGCCATGTGCCATTTCTGCAGGAGGAGGGGGGAGACAATGCACGTGTGGCAGCAGAGGACACTGAAGACAGTGATGAGGATGGGGAGGAGGAGGATATGGACATCAGGACACATCTGATAAAGCAGTACTTCCAATGACACTCAGGTAAGACTGTACTTCTGTTCATACCTCCATTACAGGTAAGTGCTGTGTGTCTGCTGTGGTATGCGAAGCACAAATGTCTGCATTATATGAACTGACACTTTTCCATCTGTGGTCAGTCGTGCCAGTGTTTTGGTGATGTTGTTCAAGCTTATTCAGCCCATGCAATATGTCAGTAGTTTAGCTTTCTCAAATACATGCCCACTGCAAACTGTGTCCTCATCCCATACAGTACTTAGCGTATGTTGCTAGGAATGTCATGTGCCGTACAATGTTCTTACACAACCGATCTGTGACTTCAATTTCCCTGAGAGTGTGGACCAGACTAGGTGGTTGAGAGAACGAATTGCCATACTGACAACATGGCATAGCAAATATTGTGGTATCTTGTGTAAGGGCATGTAATGGGTTGTTTCTCCTCCCTTATGGTCTTACGAGTCAATTGCTGTGCAAATTACTGAGTAGAAGTGACCAGCTGAATATAGGCTGTTTTGTTACAGGGGCTCATGTTGCTCTTCATCCTTTACTTCTCAAATGACTCTCACTAATGCTTTCCCTTTTTGCAGATGTTGGTGTGGTCACAACCGTGAACTAATGTGATGACTATCAATCAATCAATCAATCAGTATTTGTAAAGCGGGGATACTCACTCTTGAAGGACTCAAGGCACTGGGGAGAGGGGAAGGGTCTCATCCAAAGAGCCACGTCTTGAGGTTCTTCCTGAAGATGGTGAGTGACGGGCTTTGTCTGAGGTGCAGGGGGAGGTTGTTCCAGCTCTTTGCTGCAGTGTAGGTCAAAGATCGTCTTCCAGTGGTGGTTTTGCAGATGTGAGGGACAGTGGCCAGGGCCACTTGGGTGGAGCGGGTGGTTCAGGTAGCCTGGTCCTGTGCTGTGTATGGCCTTTTACGTGTGGGTGAGAAGCTTGAAGGTGATCCGCTTCTCGACCGGTAGCCAGTGGAGGGTCCTTAGGTGTTGAGTGGTGTGTTCTTGGTGAGGAAGATCCTGAATGAGTCTGGCGGCAGTGTTTGGGATGAGTTGAAGTTTTTTGATGTTCCTAGTTGAGGTGCCAGCATCGAGGGCACCACCATAGTCGAGCTTGCTTGTGACTAAGGTGCGGATGACTGTCCTGCGACAGTCTTTCAGGGATCCTTCTGAAGATCTTACGGAGTTTGGGGAATGTGTGCCAGCAGGAGGAGGTGACAGAGTTTACCTGGTGGGTCATGGATAGGGAGGAGTCGAGGATGATTCCTAAGTTGCGGGCATGCTCTGGCAGTGCAGGGGTGTGCAGAGGGATGTGGGCCACCAGGAGTCGTCCCAAGCTGAGGTAGCGTTTCAGAATATGATGAGCTCTGTCTTGTCGGAGTTGAGCTTGAGGCAGCTTTCTCTCATCCAGGTGGCGACAGCTTCCATTCCTGAATGAAAGTTCCTTTTGGCCGTGTCCGGGTCTTTGATGAGGGAAATGATGAGTTGCGTGTCATCAGCATATGACATGATGTTCGTACCATGGCTTCTGATGATGGCAGCAAGAGGGGCCATGTATATCTTGAACAGTGTGGGACTGAGTGAGGATCCTTGGGGGACTCCGCAGTTGACTCCTGTGGGTCTGGAGGTGACTACAGACTGCTTTCACACAGTTTGGTGAATGGTGACTTCTGGCATTCTCTCACATTGGTCATGTGTACCCCAAACTGACTGTCCCTTGTATGGATTCACAAATTACATGACATTTGCACAAGACAATACAGGTCAAGAAATTGCATATATTAAAGCACAAAAACCTCAGTTGTATTCAAGTGTGTTTATTGAAGTGACAAAAAGGAAGGGATAGTGCAATAGAGTGGGGTAATGGTGGATGAAATCTTCAGTGTTGCGGCCCAGTTGGTTTGTAGCACAGGTTCAGTATCCATGGGGCCATAGGAAAAGGAGCAATGTCAGTCCAAAGTGAACAAGGTGTCTCAGTGGCACACAAGGAAGACATTCAGGAGGAGCTCATTTCCTGGTTTTAGTCTTGGCTACAGTCTCTGATGTCTGTCTGGGTCGCAGGGAATGTTTGCAGGGTGGTTCTCCAGCTGCAGAGAGAGGGGTGCTGGTGGCCTGTGAGTCTTGTGGAAGGTCCTCCTGTCCACTAGCTGCAGCAGATGTGGAAGGTTGGTGAGTACACTGACTGGTGAAAGGGGCCTGCGGGTGTGTTGTGTACTCATGCATGATGTTCGCCATGTCACCCAGCACACCTGCAATGGAGGTCATGTTGGAATTTAAGCCCTGCAACTGCTGCAGGACCTCCTGGCAGTGTCCCCCCTGAAGCCGCTGGTTCTCCTGCAACATGGTAAGTACCCGGCTCATCCTGTCCTGGGATTTCTGATAAGCTCCCAGTACATGTGTGAGTGCCTCCTGGGCAGTCAGATCCCTAGGTTGGGCCTCCCCTTGGGGCACAGCTAACCTCCCACTGGCCCTGGTCCCCTGTGCCTGTGTCCCCTGAACTGTGTGCCCACTAACACCAGGACCTTCACCGTCTTGCCTGTGTGGTGTTGGCTCAGGTCCCTGTACAGGTGGGCACACTGTTGATTGTCGTGTCCTAGGGACAGAAGTATAGGAATGTTGAGTGGCTGCTGAGGTGTTGGAGTCTGATGGGGGGGGGGTCCTGTGGTGCACTGGGTGTTGGCTGTGGTGCCCAAATGACCAGTGGTACCAGCCAGGGAGATCATCCAAATCGAGACATCCAGAATTGTTGACATCACTGAGGGCTTCTTCTGGTGGAGGACCAGCCTTCCAGTGATTTCAGTGAGGCCTGCTGGATGCAGGATAGCCAAGGCTTTTTCCACCCATGCTGTCAACTGTGGGGTCCATCGCCAGTCTTCATGGTGGCAATGTGATGCCTGGATGCCGCTGCATGCATCTTCCCCCGTAGGTCTTTCCCCCTCTTTTGAATGTCATCCCTTGTGGTGGCCTGTGAGTCTTGTGGAAGGTCTTCCTGTCCACTAGCTGCAGCAGATGTGGAAGGTTGGTGAGTACACTGACTGGTGAATTTTCAAATTTTCAAATTTTGTGCATTTTCAAATTCGCACCGACCCCAGGACCACCCTCAGAGGATCCCTCGTCTACCGTCCCCCCGGACCGCGTGCCCCTTTCAGCGACACCATCGCCGACTTCATCTCCCCGCATGCCCTCGCCTCGCCGGACTACATCCTCCTAGGCGACCTCAACTTCCATCTGGAACAGAACAACGACCCCAACACCACCGCCCTGCTCGACAACCTCGCCAACCTCGGCCTCAAGCAACTGGTGAACACCGCCACCCACATCGCCGGACACACGCTCGACCCTATCTTCTCCGCCAGCAAACACATCTTCTTCAGCCACATCTCCGCTCTGCACTGGACCGACCACAGCTGTGTCCACTTCACATTCCGATGCGAGACCCGCCACCTCTGCACTCAACCCATCCCTCGTCGACAGTGGAACAAGATCCCCGAAGAGCAACTCTTCTCCGCACTCGCCGCCAACCAACCCACCCTCACCACCGACCCCAACGACGCAGCCCTCAGCCTCACAAACTGGATCTCCAACTGCGCAGACAACCTTGCTCCCCTCAAACGCACGCATCGACAGACCAACACCAAAAAACCTCTCTGGTTCTCTGACACCCTCAAAGAATCAAAGAAAACTTGTCGCACCCTTGAGAAGGCCTGGCGCAAGGACCACACTGCTGACAACATGACCGCCCTCAAGAATGCTACCCGCGAACACCACCACCTGATCCGCGCTGCCAAAAAGAACTTTTTCACCGACAGACTGGACAAAAACAGCCACAACAGCAGAGAAATTTTCAGCATCGTCAAGGAGTTCTCCAACCCCAACGCCAACGCCGTTACACCCTCACAGGATTTGTGCGAATCCCTCGCCACCTTCTTCCATCGCAAGATCAGCGACCTCCACGATAGCTTCGGACACCAGACCCAACCAAACATCACCGAACCCGCACCCCCGGCCTTCACCCTCAACAACTGGACCCACATCAACACTGAAGAAACCAAATCCATCATGAACTCTATCCACTCCGGCGCCCCTTCGGACCCCTGCCCTCACTTCATCTTTAATAAAGCCGACGACATCATCGCCCCGCACCTCCAGGCCGTCATCAACTCTTCTTTTTCTTCTGCTACCTTCCCCGAATGCTGGAAACACGCCGAAGTCAACGCCCTCCTAAGAAACCTACGGCTGACCCGAGCAACCTGAAAAACTTCCGCCCCATCTCTCTCCTGCCTTTCCCAGCCAAGGTAATAGAGAAGACCGTCAACAAACAGCTGACCACCTTCCTGGAAAACAACAACCTGCTCGACCCTTCACAAACCGGATTCCGAACCAACCACAGCACGGAAACTGCCCTCATCTCAGTCACAGACGACATCAGAACCCTGATGGACAACGGTGAAACAGTCGCCCTCATCCTCCTCGACCTCTCGGCTGCCTTTGACACCGTCTGTCACCGCACCCTAATCACCCGCCTCCGCTCCACCGGGATCCAAGGCCAGGGTCTGTACTGGATCGCCTCCTTCCTCTCAAACCGTTCCCAAAGAGTTTACCTCCCACCGTTTCGCTCAGACCCCACCGAGATCATCTGCGGCGTACCTCAAGGCTCATCGCTCAGCCCGACACTCTTCAATGTCTACATGAGCCCCCTCGCCAACATCGTACGCAAGCACGACATCATCATCACCTCCTACGCCGACGACACCCAACTTATACTCTCCCTCACCAAGGACCCCGCCAGCGCCAAGACCAACCTACAAGAGGGGATGAAGGACGCCGCAGATTGGATGAGGCTCAGCCACCTAAAGCTGAACTCTGACAAAACGGAAGTCCTCATCCTCGGCAACACTCCGTCCGCCTGGGACGACTCCTGGTGGCCCACGGCCCTCGGCACCGCACCGACCCCCACAGACCACGCCCGCAACCTCGGCTTCATCCTGGACCCCCTTCTCACCATGACCAAGCAAGTCAACGCCGTGTCCTCCGCCTGCTTCCTCACCCTCTGCATGCTCCGCAAGATCTTCCGCTGGATCCCCGCCGACACTAGAAAAACCGTGACCCACGTCCTAGTCATGAGCCGCCTGGACTACGGCAACACCCTCTACGCTGGGACCACCGCCAAACTCCAAAATCGCCTGCAACGCATTCAAAACGCCTCGGCCCGCCTCATCCTCGACGTACCCCGCAACAGCCACATCTCCGCACACCTGAGACACCTGCATTGGCTCCCAGTCAGCAAAAGGATCACCTTTCGACTTCTCACCCACGCACACAAAGCCCTCCACAACAAGGGACCGGAATACCTCAACCGACGCCTCAGCTTCTACGTCCCCACCCGCCTCCTCCGTTCCTCTGGCCTCGCGCTTGCTGCCGTCCCTCGCATCCGCCGCTCCACGGCGGGTGGGAGGTCTTTCTCCTTCCTGGCAGCCAAGACCTGGAACTCCCTCCCCACCAGCCTCAGGACCACCCACGACCACTCCGCATTCCGGAGACTCCTAAAAACCTGGCTTTTCGAGCAGCAGTAACCACCCCCCTTTCCCCTAGCGCCTTGAGACCCGCACGGGTGAGTAGCGCGCTTTATAAATGTTAATGATTTGATTTGATTTGATTTGGATAGGTTCCCACGGAGTTCACCTTGTCCATGATAGTCTGTCATAGTTCCATCTTCCAGGCAATGGATATCTGCTGGACCTGTGCACCAAACAGCTGTGGCTCCACCCTGACGATTTCTTCCACCATGACCTGCAACTCCTCATTAGTGAAACAGGAGTTCTTTTGTGGGTACATGCCTATTGTGTAGTGTGTGTGTTGGGCAGAGGGTGTTAGGTGTTGAGGTATGGTGTGTGGTGTGTGTGAAGCGTGATGGGTGTATAAGTGGTTGTGGTGTGTGTGTGTGTGTGTGTGTGTGTATGCAGTTCTGTCAATGTATGTGCTGGCAACGTGTAGCAGGATTGCCAAGTGTGGGTTGTGTGTGGGGGTGTTTTATAGTGCTGTTGGTGGGTATGTAAGGTGCATGTATATGTGTCTGGTGTGGGTTTTTCATTCTGGCCAATGTTGGCTTCTGTTAGCATGGAATGGCCAAATCGACTGCGGCTGTCCACACTGCCAATGGCTGACTGCCGTTGAGTGTCCACTGTGGTGATTAGTGGTTCATAATTTGGAGGGCGGTGTGTTGCAGGCGTAGTGGGGAGGATAGGGAATCCTACAGTTTTTGGCGGAAATGGTGTTGTGGCTGCTTTCTGTTGTTTTTTTTTTGTGTGTCATAATCTGGCGGGTAGATTGCCACCTCCGCGGTAGTCTGTTGGCAGCGTCACCATGGCAGTCTTCTGGAAAAGACCGCCAATGTCATAATGAGGAACATAGTGATTCATATGTACTTTTGTGATTTTTTGTAAAGCATCAGAACCGCTGACTGGATTTACCAAACATCAGATAAGTCGATAAGGTGGCCTTGACGGAGGGATTAAATTTGGAGGGCAAGTCTTTCTTCTGTAATAACATACAATTATCCAATGGGAGTGCAATTGGATCAATTTAAACCCAAACAGCAAGCAATGAAAAGGGCATTAGCCGAAATGCCTCTGCTTGCTGCATTAATAACTCACGACAAAGACCCCGTGAGTGTCCATCTCCTGCTTTTTTGTGGGACTTTTATGGTATTACCGTAGGCCCACCCTCAAGTATGTGGCACCCATCTCAAGGTATTCGGCAGCCCAAGTGGAAATGTGAAACGGATATATATATTAGACTTGGCATCCTTGGCATGATTTCCCCCTGTCTTTTTGCCTCTGCCTCCTGTATTTTTGCCTCCGCCTCCTGTATTTTTGACTGCATGCTGGATTTTGTTTCTGCTGTTTTGGTACTCTGGGCACTTTACCACTGCTGGTCAGTGCTAAAGTGCAAGTGCTCCCTGTGTAAATTGTGATTATGATTGATTATCCATGATTGGCATATCTAATTTACTAGTAAGTCCCTAGCATAGTGCACCATGTGTGCCCAAGGCCTGTAAATCAAATGCTACTAGTGGGCCTGCAGCACTGATTGTGCCATTCACATGAGTAGCCCTGTGAACATGTCTCAGACCTGCCTTTGCAGTGTCTGTTTGTGCAGTTTTAAACTGCTATGTTGACCTGGCAAGTGCACCCACTTGCCAGGCCCAAACCTTCCTTTTTACTGGATGTAAGGCACCCCTAGGGCAGGCCCAAAGAAGCCCCTTGGGCAGGGTGCAGTTTATTTAAAAGGTAGGACATGCACTATTGTGTTTTACATGTCCAGATAGTGAAATACTGCCAAATTCAGGATCCACTATTGCAAGGCCTATCTGTCCTAATGGTTAACATGGGGATTGTTTTGAAATATCTCTTAAGTGTAATTTCCTATTGGGAACACATAGATGTGGAGTTTGAGGTCTCTGAACTCACAATTTCAAAATACATATTTTAGTGAAGGTGGTTTTTAAGTTGCATGTTTGAAAATGCCACTTTAAGAAAGTGGGCATTTCTTGCTTAACCATTCTCTGGCACTGCCTGGCTGTGTAATATACATCTGGGTCAGGATGACAAATGGACTGGTTGTAAATTCACTCTAGACAGTCACACAAAGGGAGCTGAGGTGTTCCTTGCATAGCCTGATGGGTATTCCTGGGCTAAAGTGGTGGGAGGAGCTGACACTTGCACCTGAATAGGGCTGTGCCTGTCCTTACACAATGCAGTCTCCCAACCTCTAGAGCGTGTCTGGGACTAGGGCAGGAAAGACATGGTCTTTTGCACTACAAAGACTTTCCTCTGAAGTATACCTAATTGAAGGTCAGATATGAGTATAAGTATTGGACCCAAAATCTCAGACTTTTAGAACACTTCTGGATCAAGGGGAGACTCTGCCAAGGACAAAAGCTGAAGAGCTGTGAGGAGGAGGGCTGCCGCTTTGCTGTGTGTGCTTTGCTGGGTTTACCTGCGGTTGCTGCTTCTACTTTGAAGAGAACACGTACTGGACTTTGCTGTGTATCCTGCTTGTGAAGTTTCTCTAAGGGCTTGGACTGAGCTCCCCTTCAGTTAAGAAGTCTCAGGGACACCAAAGACTTCATCTACCAGCCCCTGAGTTCTCTTGCTGAGGACCCTAACTTGCCAAGAGGAGCTCACTCAGGTTCCTGGGCCCTTAGGAGTGAAGTCTAACAGAAAAAACAAGAAGAACCAGGCATACCGACTTTGGACGACTCCAGAACCGGCACCGTTGCCCGGCTCTGTGCCGCTGCCTGCACCTGAAGCAGTGGTCCCCGACAAAGTGCAATGGCCATGACTGACACCGCAGGCCTGCCACCACTGCCGCACATCTGAAATACCACAACATCATGAGTCCCAAGTGCCATGTCACCGACCTCCGTGACATCTGATTCCTCTGTATGCCTGTTGCCTCGTGGTGTGACCGCGGCACTGCAAAGGCACCTCATTGCATCTTGACCCGCTGGACTCATCGACCCTGCTGGATCGTAGCGAACCAATGCCTCACCATCAACGCCGCCTCACCTCCACTGCCTCAGTAAGGAACCAACACCTCCCCTCCCCTGCATAGCAGTAAGGAACCGACGTCTCACCTCCTGTGTAGCAGGAAGGAACCGAAGCAGCACCGGCCCCAGTGACGTCTCACCACCCCGACTCCGTGCCACTTCTTTGACTCTGCCTCACTTCTAAGGTGCTGTACCTGGGGTCTGTGCCAAATGTAACCAGCACCACATTCCCTCGGTAGTGGCGTTGGACCTTTGGAAACAACTTTGTCTGAACACCTTGATAGCACCAGTTAGAGCTATTGTGTTTATAAGTGCTTTTAGATAAATATTGCATTTTTTTTTTTTAAACTGGTGTGGTGTCCATTTGTAGTGTTTTCACTGTGTTACTGTGTTACTATGTGTGGGTGCCAATACTTAACAAATTGCCTCTGAGATAAGCCTGACTGCTAATACCAGGCTAGCAGGGGGGTGAGCAGGATTTATTTTAGGAGTGCGAATCCCTTACCCTGACTAGAGTGAGGGTTCCTACTTGGACAGGGTGCACACTGACTGCCAACTAGAGATTCCATTTCTAAAAAGAACCTGCCAGTGGTTGCCAGTAGGTAATTATAGTTAGGATCATGATTCCATAAAAAAAACTTTTTTTGAGTTGCCAATGTCTTTGGCACCATTGAACGAATCGTCACAATTCGTTTCATTTAAAGAAAGTGCCCCAGCGATTCTTGCTGTGCACAGAAAGTTTCAGGGTGATCTGTCAAGCAGGGGCTGAGAAAAAAAGGGGGGGGGTCAAAAAACATGTGTTTCCCATGTTAATTCCCTTTGGAGCTTTGAACATGACTACAGCCAGACCGACTGGATGGAATTACACCAACTTTGGCAGAAAGCTAGCTGTCAGTACACCGGTTGTGCTTTTGGTTATTTGGTGTAAATCCGTTCAGTAGTTTTGGAGATCAAGACTTCAACCAGAAAGGTTTGGCAGCTAGATTCAGCCGACTCCCAACACAAAATGTGAAAAAAGGAAAAGAGGCCAGTGTAGGTACACCCTGACCCCTTAGCTCTGGTGCTGGGGTCAAGCCAATTCTTTTTTTTTTTAAAGCAGTCCATGGATGGCCAGGTTCGGGGGCACGTAAAAAGATGGTGGGGGGGCACACGGGGCCTCCCTCCTGAGCTTATTGTTACTTTTGGGATTGCCACCTCCCCAGGGCTTTAACGAAAAGTAATGTGGGGGCGTGTGGTCCTCTGGGAGTCCCGGGGACCCTCACCTCCCTCCTGCGGTGCTGTCACTCACTCTCTCTCTCCTCCATTCCATAATGGGATGGAAGAGAGAGAGAGAGAGAGATTGTCATTGCAATGGTCTCTCCATGCAATGACTTCACTGAGTCAGACTATCAAAAAGTGTGGTATGAATATTATAGTTACGTTTGGATGCAGAACAGAACATAGTCACCTCTGGCCTAGTGGTCAAGATCTAAGGCTGTCACTCTGTAGGCTGATGGTTCAAATCATAGTTTTGCTTAGCAGTGTTTTTGTTTATTTACTAGTATATTGACTGTTAAATATTCCTAGTAATGAAACATTCATGTTTCTTTCTAATCTCATTCATGTGTTGTATGTCTGGAAGTACCACAGTAAGGGGTCACCTATAGCCTACAGGTTATGGTAACAGACCGTCACACGGAAAGTTGAGGGTTCTACTCCACATGTGCCCATGCTTGTTTTCCTTCTTTAATTTGTTTTAAACTTCAAATGTTTAAGGTTCATACTGAAAGGTGATCTCACTCTCCTTAATTGACAAATACCTATTTCTTTTCAATTTGTCCAGAAATATCTCATTCTAAGTATATCATTCATCAAAGTCTAAAAAACATTTACCTCTCTCTCTCTCACTCTCTCTCTCTCTCTCTTTCAATCTCTTTCTCCCACTCACAAACCCACTCAGAACCTTACGCACCCACTTACAGACCCACTCAGACACTCACACACCTACTCACAGACCCATTCAGACCCACATGCACCCACTGACAGCCACACTCAGACACAAACCCACTCCCAGACCCAATCAGACTTGCACACACCCACTCACAGACCCACTGAAACCCTCAAACACCTCACACAGACACTGATGCACCCACTCACAGACCCACTAAGACACTAACATACCCACTATCACACCCAGACAGACACTCTCACAACCAGATACACCCTGTCAGAGCTACTCTCACACCCAGAGAGACAGACCACAGCCAACTCCCACTGTGCACGGCATTTAGCCATGAGCAGCCTAGGGTTGGGTGGTTAGGGGGCTTGGTCGCAGCATGGGGACTGAGGCTAGTCCCTGCCGCCAATCCCACTGCTCGAGGCCTGTGGCCAGCCACAACCGTGCACGGCTGAAAAATACCATAGAAATTGACTTACAAAAACAAAGGTCACAGGGATGTTAAAGTTAGGAAATAGAATTAAAAACACATAGAAATTCACTTTTAAAAAACAAAGGCTACAGGGACGTTATACTTAGGCTCACATTTTAAAAGTACAAAACCATATAAATTCATAGAAGGTAACTATAACTTGCACCCTCTCCATACACTGCTAATTACCTCACAAGTTATGGCACTCGTGACATCTTTGATTACCACATTGATACTATCAATGTAATATTTGCAGTAACATTTTTGATGGAAAAAACTGTGCATGGCGAGGGTGCGAGTTATAGTTACCTTAGGGCATAAATTATAGTTAATTGAGATAACTCTAACAGGTCAATTTCTATGATTTTGTGTGTTTAAAATGTGTGCCTAACTATAACATCCCTGTAACCTATGTTTTTTAAAATTAATATATAATCCTCCATGTGAAGACACTCGAATGAAAACTCAATCAATCAATCAATCAATCAAATAATTTCTTAAGCGCACTACTCACCCGGTAGGGTCTCAAGGCGCTAATAGAAGACACTTGTCTTTGAATGCTATGCTACAAACAAGAACAAGTTGGCACTCACTACCTGCTGTACCCCCCTCAAGAGGTCATAAAGAGCAAAACCCTTGTGTCTAGGGGTGAGAAAATTGAAATAATTGAAATAAATTAACAAGTATCAAGCTTTGCTCCATTTGAAGAACTGCAACTTTGCAAAGATGGACCAATTGACTGGAATGCACTTCGATGACTACTGAGTGTGTTTCAATTGAAACTTACATATGAAGGTTATTGGTGAGTGTCATTCATGTTTTAAGTGCAACCACATGGAGGTTTTTTTTGTGTAAAATATTTCCCGGAGCCAATGGCTCACCAGAGTGGGGGATAACCCTTGCAGTAACGTGGTTTCTAGGAAAGGTAAGAAAACACAGGTTTTTGAATGTTATGCTGCAAACAAGATTAGCACTCAATACCTGCTGTGTTCCACCGAAGAGCTCTTGAAGAGCGAAACACATGTCTGGGGCCAAGAAGAATGAAGTAAGTGACCTACTCACTGGTGCACTTTGTTTTTATCCCCTGACACTTTCTTGGAGAGTAAGAGAAAATATCACTCTATGAGCTCCTCACACAGAGTGAGTGAGTGATCATAATTTTATAATGTGTCGAATAAACCAAAATATATTTAGGGTTGCATCTTTTCTTTGGCTCTACACACGCATTACACACCATACTTCGGCTCACTTGGTCCCACCGATGTTCTACTGGTTATAGGTGATTTGTTCTATCACCAGATTTCAGGACTGAACCATCATTAAGCACAATTTTCGATCAATGTGTGAATCAATGTTTGGGTTATACCCTTGTTATATGGCGTTTGACAGTGCATGTGTACATGTCGGTCCAAGGGCCATTGTCATGCTTCAAAATTGAGGCAAAACGTGAAATGCTTCTTATTTTGACGTTAGTGTTGCGAATTGTAGAAACATTTTTTATTTTCTGTGTTAACATTCACAATGCAATCTTTGAAATGTTTTCCATTCCTGATTCTGACATTTAAGTGGTTCAATAACTATTTTGAACAGTTGTTAACTATCACAAATTGGACCCATGACATTGCCTCCGTTTTCTGTGCTGTGTGTGTAATGTGCTTACTGAGAGTGGGTGTTTTTTTTTTTTTATTGCGTCACCGTTTCATAATTTAAGTAATGCGTTTCTAGAAGACATTTTATAATTGAAAGATTGTTAGATTGTGATACCAAAAGATGAGAACCTGCTTTTGTGTGCAAAAGTAAAGCTAGTCAGCTGTACTAATTATTGGTATCTGTCTAAAAAATAATGAGTATCCGATTCATCTGTAAACTGTGTGAATTTTCCCAAATGTTCAATGTGCTTATTTCACACAAGACTCATAAGAAGGAGATTTCAGTAACAGTAGAAAGTGAGCTCACCCGCACAGAGGGGCATATTTATACTCTGTTTGTGCTGAGTTTGTGTCATTTTTTTAAGCAAATTTGGTGCAAATTTAACTTAATGTTTATATTTTGACACTATGCACGTCTAGCGTCAAAATATTGGAGTTAGCACCATTTTCTTGATGCGTGCACCTTGTGTCAATGAGATGCAAGGTAGGCGTTCCCATCTGAAAAATGGTGCTAACCCCATAGCCCCATATTCATCGCTCGTGCTAAAATTACGCATGGGTGGGAGGAGGGGCTCAATAATGGTGCAAAGCTTGCTTTGCACCATTATTTAACCCCTGGGTCAGACCAGGTGTTAGGGGAACTGTGGACCCATTTCCATGGTTGAACACAATGGAATGGGTCCACAGGTGCCCTTCTCAAGCCCCCATGGAATGGGTCCACAGGTGCCCTTCTCAAGCCCACTCACACTAGAGGAACACCTGAGGATGGGGGACCCCATCCCAGGTAAGTAGGGTAAGTATAGGTAAGTATTTGTTTTTAAATTAAAGTGCCATCATGTGCCCAACTTAGGGCTCCCTGCATGGCACAGGGTGCAGTGGCCATGCCCAGGTGACGCTGGTCCCCTGTGCTGGCCATTGGGGTGGTGGGCATGACTCCTTTCTTTTCTAAGACAGGAGTCATGTGGTATGGATGGTTTTGCATAGGAATATGACGCTAGGTTGGTTAGAGGCATTTTGTTTGCCTACAACCAGTCTAACATCATATTTTGGTTATGAAACCCCCTTCTCCCTTACTGCCACCCCCACCTGGCTAACATCACTTTATTTACGCTAACCCACCCTTTACACCGACTTGCGCCATACCATAAATATGGAGCCCTGCTGGCTCTCAGGAATGGCGCAAGGCGGTGCTAAACTTTTTGATGTAAAACTGCGTTGGTGCAGTTTTACATCAAAAAGTATAAATATGCCCCAGAGTTGTCATACTTGCTTCTCTTCTTATTGTGGTAAGTTGTAATGGATGGAAAAGAAAATCAGGAAAAAACTTAACATACCTTGCATTGACAAAATTAATTGCCCCTTGAATGAGTACATGGACGACACTAGAGCGGTATTTTTGAAAGTTTTTTTCTCAAATTTTCTTTTAGTTTTCATTACGTGAGTAGCAAAACTATGCCTTTTTGCAGGATCCATATGTGAACATTCCCAAACACAGCACTATGACAGCTTGGCAACATTAATTAATTCAAAATGGGCACTGGTCCTTTGTTTTTCTCGTGTTACTGTGAGATTCTGGTCTTCGAAATATGTTAATGTTTTGGAAACTACTCTACCCAAATAACACAACCTTAAAATGGAGATGTGGAGAAATGAAAGAAATTAGTCGCCTGATTGGGTCAGCAGAAAATGGATTATTAAGAAATGTAACAACCCTTGACAAAGTCAAAAGGTCTGGCATGTATTTCTACTTGTTAATTTTTTAGATTATTTTTGGTTATGAAGATATTGCTTGTGGGGTAGGTAATACACGGTGCCGTTTATAGATGACTTTCAGTCTAATCTAACAAAGCCAAGTTTGTCAATGTATGCAAATAACTGTACTGCAAGTTTACCCTTTACAAAGTTTTTCTGTGCATAATGGCATTACACAGAAAAGAAAACTGTTTTATATTATGTATACGTAAATCAGAAAGATTTTGGTAGTATTACATAAGAATGTGTACTACATAAATTGTCACATATTTTATCATCTTGATATGTTAGTGACAAAGGAAATTTACCTTACAAAACTTTCCATAGTACTTTGTGAAGCTTGGAAAACAAAATCCAGCCTTGCATGTGACTTCCTTTGACTGCTTTCCATCCTGCCAAAAATCAATAAATCAATGTAAATGGAGAATTCCTAGCAAATGAAAAGGTTGTAAGCTTTGTGCTTTTCACTGGATATATCTCGGGGAGTTAGTCTTATTAATCAAAGAGGTGTTTGAGCCTGCGTATATGCAGGTGCATTTCATATGCCAAGCCCCTGAAATGCCCTGCCAGGAATCTTAAAGCAAAATTCCTCTGTAATGCCTTCAGGTATAGAAGCAGGCAAGCCGGCCTAACTGGTTATATATTTCACCGAAACGTGTGTTGAAGACACCAAAGAACATATATCATACAAGTGACAGATATTTTTGACAGGTGAACATTTAGGCTGCACAAGTTAAATTATGGATTGCGTAAATTCATACTGCAAATGAGCAGACACTCAAATCAAGGTGAAATATAGAAGACTCTGAAAGAAACCTGCAAGGAAGATTTTATTCGACTGCTAGCTCTGATAACTATAGCGAATTATGATCCAGTTCAAAATAAGGTGAGCCTGCTATTATGTATCACATACATAAAATAATGTGAAAGCTTATCCATTGCGGGGAAGGGTTAGGCATTCTTGCACTTCCTACCCAGCTGGCGACGGGTTCAGTGTCATGAGAGGATCCTATAATCTGTAGTTTTTCATCAGAATTGTTTATCTCCGCCCTAGATCTGAGGAGAGGCTACTCTTACGTACAAACTCCTTTTCAGTTTCCTGTGAACTAATTCTGCAGGACTCTGCCTCAGGCCACCCAGCCTTTCACAGACCCTTTGTGTGACGAAATGTTTCATTCTCTCAGCAGACTGTCTGTTTTAGCTACAAACCTTCATGCCTTGGGGCCTTATTTAGAGTTTGGCGGATGGGGTTACTCTGGCCCAATTCGCCTTGCAATCTTCTATTTCCCAACGCAGACCACTTCTGTGCCTGCCTCTAACCATTGTCTTAGGATATTCAGAGACCCTCACGTCTGTAGATTTGTAGATTGTACTTAACTGAGGTAAGTCACAGTAGTGTACTGCTGAGGGGCATCTTGTGAGAATGTATGTCCTGAAGTGCAGGGTGTGATCTGGTAGAATCTGTTGTTATGTCATGGGGAGTATGAATATAGATGCGATTGGTGTAATACAATCTGAGAGCTGTTGTGCTACACTGTAACTCAGCAATTTAAAACATTTATCACTACCATTGCCCCTTGGCCAATTGAGGCTCCCATCTGCAGACGTGGGATGGTGTAGTGTATAGTACATGTCACGGTTGGCACAGCAATTGTACGTGATGCATAAGGTTAAACAATAGGATGTGATGTGGTGTGTAGGTAGGCACAGAGGTATTTGAGGTGTCACATGTACAGTGGTTTTGTGGTGCATGGTGTTGCAGAAGTAAATTTCGAAGTGATTTTACTGTATTTGACAAAGCATTCGGATAAAATGGCGTTGTTTCAGAGATGCTCTATGGTGCTGTGAAATTATTTAATGGCACATATGGTAGAATACTTTGCGTGTGTTATGATATCAGTGGCACTTTGTAGTATTCATATATGCAGTGTTATGAGATGGACTGTCAGTGAAGACTGTTTGGTGTTGTCAACTGATGAACTGGTTGTCAGTGGTGGTGTGCATGATATTTTATGATGTGATGGCATTACCTGGTTTGGAGGTGAGTGTTGGGATGTGAATAGTCTATAGGGTATTGGCATTGTTGTTTTTCTTTTTTAACAACAATATTTAAGATTTTTCATACCAGGCAAAAGACATGATCAATGAATTAAGACACATAAGAATGCAATCAGGTATATAACGTATATATGTGTAAGAAATTGGGGTGTTGGTGACTGGGGCTTTGAGCCCTAGTCAAGCAGCAACCACAATCCTTGATCCTTGTCAGGGTGAGGCAAAGCCAACCCTAAATTAACTTGTGCTCAAGCCTCTGCTAGCTTGGCACAGAGCAATCAGACTTAACTTAGAGGTAATGTGTAAAGTAGTTGTGCAACTCTTCAAAGAGTGATAAAGTGAAAAACACCACACCAAGAAGGATCTCACACCAGATTAGAAAAATAGAGGTAATTTTAATAAATAAAAGAAGAACAAGACTATGAAATTCCAATCAGTAGAACCAGAGATATGCAGGTTTAGTGAAAATAGTGTCAAAAAGAGGGCGTGGCTACTGGTTATGGAAGATAGCTGTGTTCTAGATAGATTCTCCACCGGGTGTCCTGGTTACTACTGCCTGACTGCAGCCAGGTGAACTAGAGGAGTGATTTGAGGGCACGAGTAAGGAGCCCAGGCCCTCCGGTGCCAATAGTTGCTCAGCTGGTGGGCAGGAAGACCTTGATGGTGGCACTGGAGGGCCACATCGTGGTAGCTCCTGACAAGATGCAAAATGCAGGGGGCCACCATGTGGCTGTGAGGGCTGTTCCCTGTCGGGGCACTCTAGTCGGGGAGCTCAAGTGCTGCCTTCAGAAGACCCGAGGTGGGTTGGGAGAAGGTGAATAGAGAAGCACCCCCCCGGAGGAAGTGAGACCGGAACTGGTGATGGGGGACAGGTGCAGGCAGTAGATCGGCCTCCCCTTTGAGAACTAGGCTGCTCCGGCGGCTCACGGTGAGGTGGAGCAAGCAGACATGAGACTGTGGTGGCCTGATTGAGAGTTTACTGGCTGTTTCCATAGGGCCGTCCCCAGTCGTACTCTGTGGGGAGACCAGAGAAGCAATCTACATTGGACTGAATACACAAAAAGGTGGCTTCTGCTTCATGGGACCTGCTGCCACCAAGGCTGGGGGCCTGAGCTGTATGTGTTCTTGCTGGCGAGTCCTCAGGTGTGCCTGCGACCTGGGGGCCTGCCTGCCCTGCCTACCCCTACACTAAATAGTGGTGAGCTTCTTGCCCTTAGCACCAACAGTGGCCATAGATGTGTGATGTGTGACTGCCATAATTGGTAAACTATTTCACTTGAGGGGGACCCGGAACTGGTCCTGGAGGTGCACAGTTCCATGATAGTGTCTGGGGCAATGTATTTCCATGATAGTGGACCCCCATCATGGGTCACACCAGAGTACTATGGGAGTTCACCACGGGCTACAGATCTGGTCTGGAGTCCACCCTGCCACCGGATGACCCCCACTGCAGGAGTGGTGGGGAGCACTGGGAGGCCCACAGCTGGGGAGCCTGCTGACATTACCCTGACACAGATTTTGGAGGCCATAAACAAATCTAGTGAATTTTTGGACCAAAAGATTGAATCACTGGTGGTGGACCACAAGATCCTCTGAGATGATCACTGCAAACTAAACATCAGAGAAGTGGAGACTGAGGTGACCACTGTGGTGGTCCCGCTGAGATTGGAGGCACTGGAGACCCGGTGCTGTGACTTCAACAGGGTGGATATCCTCGATTGACAAGTGGAGGACACAGAGAGATGAAGTTGGCGGAATAATGTATGGATAGTGGGGCTGCTGGAAAAGGTGGAGGGCCCCAGATATGATTAGTAATTTGCAAATATGGCTTGAGCTGTAGGTAGCCCTACATGAATTGTCTAAAATCTTTGCCCTGGAGAGGGCACACTGGGTTCCGTCTATGACCCTACCACTGGGGGGGCCCACAGCGGCCGGTGGTGATGTGCCTGCTGTACTACCATGATAGAAATCTTGTCTTGCAATGTTCCGAGGAGGAAGGTGGATTACGAGTGGACAACATTCCAGTGTCCATCATCACGGACTACTCCATGGAGGTGCACTAGTGCAGGGCCTCATTCACTGAAGTGAAGAAGGCACTCAAAGTAGTGAATGTGAGCTACATGCTGTAAACTACTGTTCCCAGCCCAGCTCAAACTTATGGTTGATGACAATACTTTCTTTTTTGACAGCCCTGCAGCTGCCTGGGAATTGCTTTAAACACATAGGGCAGGTATGAATAGTGCAATGTGGCACAGACCCCACAGCCACAGAGCAAGAGATGTAGAAGCCTTAGCTGGCAGTGGGTGGTGGGGCTCTCAAAGGATCTGCCCACATGTGGTAAAATGGAGGATCTGGAGACTGGCAACACCTTCACAGCTTTGTGATATTCTGGTGCTAGCAGATGCACATCTGGGTTGAGGCGGGCTCTATCAGAAGGAGAGTGGGATGTTGACTCATCTCCATCGGTGCTCACACCATGCATGGCAAATGACCTCTGAGGAAACTACGCAATGGTGTAAGCACCTATGAACTTTTATGAACTGTGGACTGCATAAGCATGGGGCACGTCCTTCTGGTGAACTTGCCTTCTTCCTTGGGGCCACAAGCCAGTGATATGGAGCACCCAGTGGACTGGCTGATGCTGCTCCCTGTTCCACAAGTATTAATGCTAAACTGTCCTGGGGTGGGGCAAAAGGAGTGGGGAGGCGGACAGGGGATGGATGACAGAGCAGGAGTGAAACCACCCCCTACCAACTCCTTGCTAATGGTGGATTTAGTTGTGCATGCTGCATAGTTGGTGATTGTCTTTGATTGGTTTGCTGGTTCTAATCACACTGTCCTGGGGATTGGGATTTGGGAATGTTTGGCTCTAATGGCAAAATACACAATTCAGTGCACTGGACTCAGGATTCGATGGGTGGCACTTATGTTAGGATGGGGGTAGGGGCACAGGAGGGTGACGAGGGAGGTTATAAACCACTACTGTGTCTCAAAGTGCATCTTACACCCTAATTAGCTGGAATGTGTGGGGTATTGCATCCGCTGCGAAGTGACACAAACTCCTCTCATATCTACAGTGCAGGGAGTGGATGTAGCTCTCCTGCATGAGACACATCTTCTTGGTGGGGAGGAAGATGCCTTAAGGCAGAGCTAGAGAGGTTGGGTATATGCCTGACCAATTCCTCATATGCTTGTGGTACTCTGATATGGATTAGGGAACGCCAGTGGACATTATGTCCAAACACATTGACTCTTGGCGTGCAAGACATGTACTGCTGGAGGAATATACATATTACCCACCGGTCCAGTTTAGATAGCTGGCTGTATAGTCCAGTCGTCCATTAGGCTGTCATTAGGATAGAACACTTGGCATGCACGCCATCTGATCACAACCCAGTACTCTTTAGTTTGACATGGGGAAGACTTATTTCTGTGATACCCACATAGAGACTGACTGCCTCGTCCCTATCCGAACACACCTTCAGGACCCCCTGGTGACAGTCATACGCGACTATTTTGACAAAAATGCAGGGTCCACAGGGAATGTGGCTACTGAATGGGAGGCGTTTAAGGTGGTGGTCTAGTGTTTCTGCATTGGCCAGTTCATGGAACATTGACAAGGGCTTGCAATGTGAATTCTAGCATTATGTAGTCAGGGAAATGGGTCCACTCTGAGCATCTGCAAGGCTGCGATGCAGAATCTTGTGTCGTCATTGAGGCTGCCGTCAGTGAGGGATTTGAGGGCCTGCAACACAGTGGCTGTTCTGAAGAGGCATCCAGGACTGTGATGGCACCATTTTGCTTGGTAGACTTACAGATGACAGAGTCCAGGTGCTGGGTTCAAAGTTGATGGACCCTTCTGTCCCTGAGGCTCAGGCAAGATGGCAGTTGGCAGTAGGTCAGCACAGCAGGGCAGCAGTCCTTCATGGCAGCAGTCTAGCAGAGTGCAAATCCTTCTAGCAGCACATCCATTCTTCCTCCTGGCAGAGTATCCACATGTACAGAATTGTACTGAAGAGCTGATGTCTGAGGTCCAGTATTTATACCCAGTTGTGCCTTTGAAGTGGGGAGAAGCCTCTAGAGGCATGCTTTTGAAGCGCATAATGTGCCCTGCCCTCCTTGCCCTGGCTCCAGACTAACTACAGAGGGTATGCAGCCGTTTATGTGGAGGCAGGACACAGTCAAGTCAAGTGTAGGAGGGGTTGTGCCCCCCAGCTCCTCTCAACCA
This sequence comes from Pleurodeles waltl, assembly GCF_031143425.1. Taxonomy (NCBI): domain Eukaryota; kingdom Metazoa; phylum Chordata; class Amphibia; order Caudata; family Salamandridae; genus Pleurodeles; species Pleurodeles waltl. The sequence goes on from NC_090444.1 coordinate 450,260,657, forward strand.
TCCTCTGAATGATGGCCCATCCAGGCACACCTAAGCTCCCTATTGTGTGTGGCTGTCTAGGAGGAATCAACTACACTCAATCACGTGACCCAGAAACAGGCTTCAGATGCCAAATGGCCAAGGTAGGAAAATGGCAACTTTCTAAAAGTGTAATTTTCAAAATTTAAATTCAGAATCCAACTTCACCATATGTTAGGAGTTTTCATTACAATTCTAAAGGCACCAAACATAAATGAGTTACCTGTTTTGATTTGGAAGTTATGAATTATTAAATGTAATAAGGTACCTTCAGTGTTATCCTATGGTAGAGGTAGGCCTTGCAATAGTGGAAAAGGAATTTAAGAACTTTTCACTATCAGGACATGTAAAACTACAAAGTACATGTCCTAATGTTTAAATACACTGTGCCTCCCCTCTGGGCTGTCCTGGGCCTTCCCTACGGGTGACTTACATGTATTAAAAAGGAAGGATTGGACCTGGCAAAAGTTTTATTCGCCATTCGCAATGGCGGTTTAAAACTGCACAAAGGCTGCAATTGCAAGCCTGAGATATGTTTAAAGTAAGTGCTACTTAGGTGGGTGGCACAATCAGTGTTACAAGCACATTATTAGCATTCAGTCTACAAGCCCTGGTCACAGGTAGTGCCACGCTACCAGGGACTTACAGGTAAATTAAATGTGTCAATTGGGTGTAAGCTAATTCTACCATGTTGTAAGGAAAGAGCACAAGCACTTTAACACTGGTTAGCAGTGGTAAAGTGTGCAGAGTCCTATAGGCAGAAAAAACAAATTCAGCAAAAATAGGAGGAGGAAGGCAAAACATTTGAGGGTGACCCTGTAGAAAGGGCCAAGTCCAATAATATGTATGTAAGTATATGGTATTCCTATAAAACAAACCTAGCCAAAAGGTAGTAAGGTACTGGACATGGTCAAAGGGCAGTTGAAAATCATCAAACTGCGTTGTGGACATTTAATGCGTTGTGTTGTATTGGTATTTAAAGAGGCTATTCTTCAACTCCTAAACAAAGCAGCGTTGAGGCAGCCTAAGTGCTTAACTTGAGCCAGTGGTTACAGGTGGGGCTCACTGCACTTATTTTTGGGGACCGCCACTTATTTTACATCATCAAACTTTAAACCGGAGTAAGAGAGGGAAAAACACAGAAGGGGAAAAGAAGACCAAAGAGAAAAATGCAAAAACCGTGGCAAAGGGAGAAAGCAGGAGCCTGTGAGCATGAGCTAAAGGGATTGTCATATGGAGGATTAAAGGGGTCTGAGGTGAAATCAATAAGAGGCCGACATTTAACATAACAGGTCATGGTCTGCTGGGCAAAACTTTGGGCCCCAGCATTTAATCCTCTACAAATAAGCACTGCAATCCTGATGGATATTGGGGATGTTCTTCCCAATTTAGGGTGCATTGATGGAAAAGGCTTGCTGTATTAAGGTAATTTTTTACACATCTTGGTCTGCAGTCTGATGGTGTCCTGGCTGTGATGTGCCAGATACTGAGATTTAGCAGCAGTGGTGGGCTTATCTATAAGGTAGGCGTGGGTGCTAGTTGTGATGGCTTCGTAAATGAGTCAACTAGTTTTGAAGATGGTACAGGTCGGCAAAGAGATTCAATCAATCAATCAGTGTTTGTAAGCACACAACTCACCCTTGAGGGTCTCAAGGTGCTATAGGGTCAGTCCTCTGAGCTTCAGTCGAAGAGCCAAGTCTTAAGGTAATTCCTGAATTGAGGTTGGGATGGTGACTGCCTGAGGTGGATAAGCAGGGTGTTCCAGCTCTATGTCGTGAGGTAGGTGAAGGATCTTCCTCCAGCCAAGGGCATCTGTATGCAGAGTATGGTGGTAAGTGCATGTTGAGAGGAGCAGAGAGGTCTGGCGGGGGAGTAGAAGGTGAAGCGGTGGTTGAGGTAGGTGGGACCCAGGTCGTGGAGGGGCTTGTAAGTGTGGACGAGGAGTTTGAAGTTGGTCCTCTTCTCGACGGGGAGCCAGTGGAGATCTCTCAGGTACCCAGTGATGTGTTTGCGGCAGGGGACGTTCTGGATGAGTTTGGCAGAGGTGTTCTGGATGTGTTGTTCTTTTTTCAGGTTCTTCTTGATGGTTCTGGCATAGAGGGCATTGACAAAGTCGAATCTGCTGGTGCCCAGGGTGTGGGTTACGGTTTTTCGGCAGTCATTTGGGATCCATCTGAAGATCTTCAGGAGGAGTCGGAGGGTGAAACAGGCAGAGCCTAGGGAGTTGACTTGTCGAGTTATAGTAAGCGATGAGTCCAGGATGAAGCCGAGGTTGGGGTATAGCGGTGGGGGCGCTACCTAGTGTGGTGGGCAACCAGAGGATGTCCTACACTGATGTGGAGGATCCCAGGATGAGGATCTCCAGTCTTGTCAGAGTTGATCTTGAGGCAGTTCTCCTTCATCCAAGCGGCAACAACTTCCATGCCGTTGTGGAAGTTCTTCTTGTCTGTTGTAGGGTTTTTGGTCAGAGAGATAATCAGCTGTGTGTCATCTACGTAGGAGATTATGTTTGGTCCATGGCTTCTGATGATGAATGTCAGTGGGGCCATGTAGATTTTGAAGAGTGTGGGCTCAAGGAGGAGACCTGAGGTACTCTGCAGCTGATCTCCGTAGGTTCTGATAGCTATGGTGGGAGCCTGACTTTCTGTGTTCTGCTGGTCTAGAAGGATCGTATCCACTGTAGGGCCTTGTTGCCGATGACTGCTGTGTAGAGTCTGGAGGAGAGGGTGTGATGGAGACTGTGATGAAGGTGACCGATAGGTCCAGTAGGATGAGGGCTGCTGTTTGGCTGTGGTCAAGGAGCGAGCATGTGTCATCTGTGGTGATGAGGAGGGCGGTCTCTGTGCTGTGGTTGGTCCTGAATCCTGATTGGGATGTTGTTGTCCTTGATGTGTTTGCACCGCTGAGCGTTGATGCCTTTTTCGATGACCTTGGCCAGGAAAGGCAGCAGCTCCATGGAGCTGTAGTTCTTGAGCTCCATGGGGTCAGCTGTGGGTTTCTTCAGGAGTGGGCGTATCTCAGCATGCTTCCAGTCCTCGGGGAAGGTGGCCGTCTCCAAGGAGCAGTTGAGGGTGTTGCTGAGCTTGGGTGCGATTGAGGCACTAGCTTTGTTGAAGATGTAGTAGGGGTAGGGATAGTTTGAGGCTCTGGAGTGGATGCTGTTCATGATGGAGCAGGTCTTGTCCGTGTTAAGGGGGATCCAGTGGTGCAGGATCTGTGTGGAGCTGGAGGATTGTTGGTGGGTTTGGAGAGTCATGGGGTCCGAAGCTATCATAGATGTCCTTGATTTTGTGGTGGAAGAAGGCGACTAATCTGTCACAGAGGTCCTGAGATGAAAGATGTTCAGAGCTTGTACTTGGGGTTTGGTGATTTCTTTGAGTACGGCGAAGAGTTCTTTTGTGTTGTGTGTGGTGGCGTTGTTACGGTTCTGCAGGGAGGCTTTTCTGGAGGATCTGATGAGGTCATGGTGGTATTTGGTGGCAGACGTGAACGCCGTCTGCAGGCGCACTTGGAGTTCTGGAATGCAGGGGAGAACCGGCTGGCCTTCTTGGTGTTGTGTTTACCTGAGGTTCGAAGTGGAGTTAGTGTGTTGGTGAGTCAATGGAGTTCCATCAGGAAGGTGGTGGCGCAATCATATTTCTTCATGATCTGGATGGGACAAACTGTGACATGTAGGATGTCCCTAAGTGGTGCCAGTGTGCCATCCAAATACGAGAGTACATGGGCTGGAACAGTAACAATGAAGTTGCTTTCTTGAAGAAACAGTTTGACTTTTTTTAAGGATAGAGAGCTCATACCAGTTTTTTTTTTTTTGGCAATTTATTCCTCCAGGGTGAGGTGAGTGTCCAAGGTGAATCCATGTGACTTGGCTTTTGGTGTATTGGGGATCAAAGCTGTTTCTAGGATAGCCATAACCTAGGAATGATTCAGGTTGAGAATGTTAGGAACAGAGTCATTTATGTATGGCAGTTGAAGGTTGTGTCGTAGACCGGTGCCAGCTCCTACAGCTTGCTCTCCAATAAAAGATACTTCATAACTTACTTGTTTCACATGCATGTTTTCCACAATTTGGCAACAAATGTGGACTTACAGAATCACTCCCAGCCTGACAGAGTACAATCCCTTTAAAATATTCAGAGGAGAGTACCGTTCACAAGAGACAAAACACATGGATGAACATGAAGCTACAGAGTAAATGGTCTCCCTCAGTGTTTAAGGTACATTTGCTGAAAGCTCAAAAAGTATATAAGGAGTACTATGACAAACAAATGGTGTGAGAGATGGAAGTTATCATCAGTAGATTGGGTGAGAGTGAAGCTAAGGGTGAAAACTAAAAATGGTTTCAGTAATTTCTCTGTACCGCTTCAAGTAAGGAACATTTTCTCACAGGCAGCATTGTTTAGTGATGGGAAGGTTTGGCACCTAGAAAGAATGGCAAATATAACAACATTTTGATGTGGAGATGTGAAGAAGATGTGTATGAGGCCCCCACCATGGCAAATGGGTAGTTGTGGTCAGAGGTTGAGCATGCAACAAGCGAACTGAAGAGGTTTTCTTTGTTTTGCTATTCACTGGAATATATAATTGTATTGTTGTTAGCAAAGGGGAAGGATGTGTAGTATCTGAGATAGCCATAACTTAGGAATGATTCCATTCGAGAATGTTAGGAATGGAGTCAGTTAGGTTGTGTCGGAGACTGGTGCCAGCTCCTATGGCTTGCTCTGCAATAAAAGATACTTCATAACTTACCTGTTTCACTGGCATTTATTCCACAGATTCATGTCACCAAACTAGGTTTGTACTATAATTTGTTAATGACAAATATCAGGAATTCTGTTTTGGTTGGGTTAAGCATCAGGTAGGCACTGGATATCAAGGCCTGGTGATGTGTAGACAGTGTTTCAAGCATTGGATGTCTAAAACAGAGGAGACTTTCAATTAGAGTTGTGTATCATTAACAGAATGGTGAATCTTGCTGATGTTATCTATGAGTAGAGCACCAAATGGATCCATGTAAGGTCTGAAGATGAAAGGAGACCGCAGGGAACCCTGAGGGACTACAAACATATTAGGGATATTTTAGGACCTGGTGATGCCTATGTGAATAAACCTGTATTGGTTGGAATGGTAGAAGGAGAACCAGTGAAGGAAATTTCTGGTGAACACCATTTGTGACTCTAGGTTGCGTATGAGAGTGGTGTTATTGACTCTGTGAAAGGCAGCTGAGTGATCTAGCAATATCATGAAATAGGGGTAATATTCATCTGTGGTCAAGAGGGTATTGATTTTGATGTGTAAGATGGCAGTATCAGTGCTGGAGCTTGATCTGACGTTAGACAAGTAGTCATGCATAACATGGTTAGCACTGATGTGCTCTTGGAGTTGGACATAGACTGCTTTTTCAATCATCTTATTGGTGAATAGTAGGTGAGTGATGGGCTAATTGTTGGCAATGTCATTAGGGTTTAGTGTAAGTTTCTTTAGGAGAGGGAGGCTGTAGCAAGCCTTGAGAGAGGTTCTGGAAAGATGCCTTGAGTGAGGGAAGCATTGACAATATTAAGTAGAGGTAAGAGACCTTCCTCAGAGAAAGCTTTGATGAAAGCTAATGGTAAGACATCATCTTCATAAGAAGTGGCTTGGAGGGAGTTCATCATGCCAGTCAGATCTGGGAGTGAAAGGTCTTTAAAAGCTGAGCATTGCAGAATTCTACTGGAAAGAGTGGATGTAAGAGATGAAGGAGGCTTGTTGTAATCAACGTTCTGTCAGATTGTCTCTATTTTTCACTGAAGAAAAGATTGATGGCGTTGCATTTTCTGTAAAGTGAGAAATAGGTGGGTTCTGGCAGGTGTTTGATTGGCTTGAACAGCATTCTGTTTCTGATGGTGGTCTCACTGATGGTGATGGTATAGTGCTTTGCTTTGGCTGATGTGATCAGCCTTCTGTGTGTTGTGTGAGGGGACTTCAGTATGAAGAGGTTCTCAGGAGTTCTGTTTTTGCTCCATTTTCTTTCCTGTCTGTGGATGGATTGTATATTGTCAGCAAAGTCTCTAGAATACCAAGTTTCTGAAGGCTTTGGCTTACACTTGTGTGTTGTGTTTGGGGTGTGGATGTTCACATAGCTTTCCAAACATTGTTAAAGTTGTTTAGAAGGATGTTGGCATTGGACTTGGATTTGATGGGGTGAGGGTTGAGCTCAGGTATTAGTTTGTCTACGGGGATGTCTAAAGAATCTGAAGGTTTGTTTTTTTGTGTTGACCTTGGTGTGTTTGTAGCATTTTGGACAGGGAGACAGGGATGTCAAAGTGATCAGTCCAGGCCAGGGATATGGGTGGTTTGCATTAGATTGTTGGTAATATTGAGAAGACAAGGTTGAAGATGCAGCCTTTGGAGGATGCAGCCATACAGTCAACATTTACCTTTGTCTTGGGTGACAGTAGCACTGTCCACAAAGTCAGATATTGCAAACAACAGCAATCAGGGTGAAACACACACAACTGTAGGCATACAATACAAATTAGGTACAAAAAGGTAGAAAAGTAATGGCAGGACAAATGTATACTCAACAAAACAACAACTTTGGTTTTTTCAATCAGAATAAAGAGAATCAAAGGCCATTGGCTAGTCTGTTTGAAAGTGTTTGCCCAGTACTGTGCTCAAGCTTGACTCCAATCACTGCCAGGGAACGTCCACAGGAAGGGGCATCAAGTGGGTGGATAGGCACCTCAGGGATCATCTTTGGGTGGGGTGGAGTGGGGTGGGATCGAAGTTGGAATAGTTGGGTTTGGGTTTGGGAGAGGGGTCTTTTTCTTTGGAGGGGTGGGCTTCTTCTTGGGGGGAGAGGTATTGGTGTGATGGGGAGGACTTTGATGTGGAAAGGATGGGTTGGGAAGTGAGTTGGGGTGCTTGGATTTTGGGCAGGGGGTGGAGGGAACAGGAGAAAGGGCAAGCTCAAAAAAGAAACACTCCTTGGGAAAATGGGAATGATCTGCAGAAGGGGTTGGGGATTTGGAGGTTGAAGTAATGGTTGTCTTGAGTGTGGGTATAGATACTTTGGGTGTGTACGTGTGTGAGGTATGCTTCTGTTTGGGTGGTGTCTGTTGCATGTGTGAGTTCAGGCATTTGCATCTCTTGTGGGGCTGGGAGGTGGAGCTGCTGAGTGATGTGGGAGAGGTGGAAGTCTGTGTCTTTTGGGGTGATATCTGTGGGTATGCTGGATATTGTGGATGTTTGTGTGTCTGTTGGGCTGGTGCCTGCAGGTATGCTGGATGTGGTGAATGTTTGTTTGTCTGTTGGGGTGGTGTCTGCGGGTATGCTGGATGTGGTGGAAGTGTCTGTGGGTGTTGTGGTGGTGTTTGTGGGTTTGGTGGATGTGGTATATGTGTCTGTGTGTAATGTGCTGATGTCTGGGTGCATGGAAGGTTTTGTGGATGTGTCACTGGCTGTTGTGGTACTATCTGTGGGTATGTTGGATGTAGTGTGTGGGTCAGTGGGGGTGGTGGGGTGTCTGGTGAAGTGGTGGCTGATACTGTGTTTGTGGGTGTATGTTGAGTGCCTGCATGCCAGTGTGTCTTGTGGTGTTTGTGTAGATATGTGCTGCCGGTGTGTGTTGAGTTGGGTGAGCGCTGATGTGTCTGTGTGCCTGGGACAAGTTGGGAAATAGGGGATTTGAATTGGGAAGATGGAGGTGGGGGGGAGAGGGAGAAGGAATGTGGAGGGTGACTGGCTGCCATCAGTGAGGAGGCCAGGGCCTGAAAAGATCCCTTTAGGCCAGACTTGGCACTATGAATGCCTTCTAGGAAACATTGGTCTGCTGAAGTTGGCTGGCCATTCCTTGGATGACATTCACAATGGCAGTCTGCCCCACAGAGATACTCCTCGGGAGGTCAATAGCCTCCTCATTCAGGGCAGCAGGTGTAATGGGCTGGGGCTGAGGTGACTGCGGCTAAGGAGATTCCCACTCTCTTAGGTTAGCGGGCACGGACAACTGGTTTGGGAACAACAGGGAGGGTGGTGATAGAGCTGGGAGTGGTGGACAAAGATGGTATAGGGTTAGGTCCTGATGGGTCTGCCTCCACTAGGGAGTGGCCACTGAAGGTAGAATTCAATGATGATGTTGATCCTGTCTCCTCTGTGGCACTCCCCTTACCTTCAGGGTGTCAGGGAGACCAGATCCTCGGGTCTGCGCACGTTCCCAACATGTCCACCACAAGACAGCTACAAAACTCTGATAGGAATATCACAGAGCCTAAGAGAGTCCAAATTGGGAAAAGGGGATTAGGAAGGGAACAGCTGGGAAGGAGACCTGTAGGAAGCAAAAGGTTAAACAACACAATATCAAGATATAATCACATTGAGGTTCATAAAAACCCTCTGTTGAATCTAGGGTTCAATGATACTCAGAACATGAAATAACACTCTGCTGAATCTAGAGTTCAATGATACTCGGAACATGAAGTAACACTCTGCTGAATCTAGAGTTCAATGATACTCAGAACATGAAGTAACACTCTGTTGAATCTAGAGTTCAATGATACTCGGAACATGAAGTAACACTCTGTGAATCTAGAGTTCAATGATACTCGGAACATGAAGTAACACTCTGTTGAATCTAGAGTTCAATGATACTCAGAACATGAAATAACACTTTGTTGAATCTAGAGTTCAATGATACTCGGAACATGAAGTAACACTTAGACTGAAAGAATATGAATGGCCTAGCACTAGACTCTAACTAGGCCTCAAGAAATATAGGTACCTGGAAAGGAATCAAGAATGGTTAATACAATGTTTCATAGGAACTTTTCTTGAATTGTTACATACTGTCTAGGAATATAAGAACCTTCTAGAATAATGTTTCAGAACAAACTTGCATCTTTACATGAGAACAAAAAGTAATCTGAAACATTCCCTGGAAAACAATAGGAATTGTACTAAGGACTTAATATGCACAAAGAATGTAACATCTTGAATTTAGCACCTTTGCAGAAAGTCCAAAGGCCCTGGATAATTGTGTGCACTTCAGGAAACACTACAAAACAAGGTTTTAATTGCCATGAAATGATCGCGTACACTGTAAGCGATCTGAACACCTAGGTTTAAATGCGAGAAATTAATCACGCACACTGCCGATTCCAAAAAGTATATGCAAATGCCATGAAATGATTGCGCACTCTGTAAGCGATCTGAACATGAAGGTTCAAATGCGGGAATGAATCGCGCACACTGCTGATCGCAACAAGAATATGCAACTGCCATGAAATGATCGCGCACTCTGTAAGCGATCTGAACATCAAGGTTTAAATGCGGGAATGAATTGCGCACACTGCCGATTCCCAACAAGAATATGCAAATGCCATGAAATGATTGCGCACTCTGTAAGTGATCTGAACATCAAGGTTTAAATGCGGGAATGAATTGCATGTCTTGCCGATTCGAATGGCACCATGCAAATGCCAAGAAAT